>NW_028319228.1:300000-600000 GCF_062004578.1 Staurois parvus | reverse complement strand
TCTCTCTCTCTTCATTCCCTCTCTCTCTTCATGCCCTCTCTCTTCATTCCCTCTCTCTCTTTCTTCCCTCCCCTCTCTCTTCACTCTCTCTCTCTCTTCCCTCTCTGTTCCCCTCTCTCCCCCCCCCTCTGTCTCTCTCTTCCCCACCTCTTTCTCTCTCTTCCTTCTCTCTCTTCTCTCTCCCTCTCTCTCATCCCCTTCTCTCTTCCACCTCTGTCTCTTCCCTCTCTCTTTATCTTTCTTCTCTTTCTCTTCCTTCTCTCTTTCTCTCTCTCTCTTTTCTCCACCTCCCCCCTCTCTCTCTCTCTCTTAACCCCCTCTCTCTCTCCCCTCTCACGCTTCCCCCTCTTCCCTCCCTCTCTCTTTTCTCTCTCTCTCTCTTTCTCTCTCTCTCCCCTCTCGTCTCTCTCTCTCTTACCCCTCTCTCTCCCCCCTCCTTTCTCTCTCTGTTCCCTCTCTCATCTCCCTCTTCCCTCTCTCTCTCTTCCCCCTCTCTCTATTTCCCCCATCTCTCTCTCTCACCCCCCTCTCTCTCTTCCCCCCTCTCTCTCCCCCATCCCCCCTCTCTCTCCCCCCTTCCTCTCTCTCTTCCCCCCCTCTCTCTTTCCCCCCCTCTCTCCCTCTCTCTCTTCCCCGCTCTCTCTCCCCTCTCTCTTCCCCTTTCCCTCTTTTCTCTCTCTCCCCCCTCTCTCTTCTCTCTCTCTTCTCTCTCTCCCCTCTCTCTATCCCCTCTCTCTCTACCCCCTCTCTCTTTCCTCTCTCTTCTCGCTCTCCCCTCTCTCTTCTCTCTCTTCCCCCTCTCTCTCTTCCCTCACTTCTCTCTCTCTCTTCCCTCTCTCTCTCCCCCCCTCTCTCTATCCCCCCTCTCTCTCTTCTCCCTCTCTCTCTCTCCCCTCTCTCTCTTTCCCCCCCTCTCTCCCTCTCTCTCTCTCTTTCCCCCTCTCTCTCCCTCTCTCTCTCTCTCCTATCTCTTCTCTCTCTCTCTCCCTCCTCTCTCTCCTCTCTCCCCCCCCTCTCTTCTCACTCTTCCCCCTCTCTCTTCACCCCTCTCTCTCCCCTCTCGCTCTTCTCCCCCCCCTCTCTCTCTCTCTTTCCTCTCTCTTCTCCCCCTCTCTCCCCCCCTCTTCCCCCTCTCTCTCTCTCCTCTCCCCTCTCTTTCTCTCTCTCTCTCTCTCTCCCCTCTCTCTTCCTCTCCCCTCTCTCTTCTCTCTCTATCCCCCCTCTTTCTTCTCTCTCTCTTCTCTCTCCCCCTCTCCCCCCCCCCCTCTCTCTTTGTTTCTCAGATTGTATGGGGCTGCACACACACACCTGCACCAAGGGCTGCTGATCTCCGGGCAGCAGGAAGGAGCAGGAGGTGTGTGCAGCCCCATACGATCTGTCAGTGTAGGGATGGAGGCAGGGAGATGCCACAGAACACAGCTCACCTCCTCCGAGCTCTTCTCTCCCTGCTCCAGGCTGTCCCCTGGTCCTGGCTCATCAGCTGCTGGAGGGAGAGGTACAGGAGCATCGCTCTGCAACTGCCCTCCCCCACATCGATCCTCCTGCTGTCCGGGCCACTGCAAGATTACCAAAGGTACCCCTCTGCTGGCAGTACTGCATGGCTCTGTCTGCCGCTTCTCAAAAGGTCCCTTCTAAAAATTGTCGCCCTAGGCAAACGCCTTGTTTGTCTCACGGTAGATATGCCCCTGACATAATTGGGGGCAAAGTCCCCCATGCAGAATTGGGTATTTGCACATTCTGAACCTTATTTTAGAGTTTTATACAATGGAACCCTTTGAAAACACATCAGATCTCAATGGGGAAAAATGGGGAAAAATATCATCCTATACTGATATAGACTGAGTAATGTGTTAGGAACGTAAGGATGCCCCATCGTTTGATGAAAATGATCAACCTACAGAGGATTGAATTCAAAGACACCCCGAAAATCAAAGTGAAAAAATTATGTACCAGGCTAGTACATTTTGCTGAAATGTCATTGTAGCAACTTAAAATGGTACTCAGTAGTTTTTATGGCACCCACATGCCACTGACTATGTCAGGACATGCTCCTAATGAGACGATGGATGGTGTCATGGGGTATTTCCTCCTAGACCTGGGCCAGGGCATCACTGAGCTCCTGGACAGTCTGAGGTGCAACCTAGCGGCATCGGATGGACCAAAACATGAACAAAGGCAAGTATGGGGACCATTCAATGGTATCAATTCCTTCATCCTCCAGGAACTACATGCATACTCTCACCACATGAGACTGGGCATTATCACCAGGAGGAACCCAGGACCCACTGCACCAGCGTAGGGTTTAACATTGGGTCCAAGGACTTCATACCGATACCTAATGGCAGTTAGAGTGCCACTGTCTAGCCTGTAGAGGTCTGTACGTCTCTCCATGGATATGCCTCCCCAGACCATCACTGACCCATCAACAACACGGTCATGCTGAACGATGTTACAGGCAGCATAACGTTCTCCATAGCTTCTCCAGATCCTTTCACGTCTGTCACATGTGCTCAGGGTTAACATGCTCTCTTCTGTGAAAAGCACAGGGCGCCAGTGGCGGACC
This sequence comes from Staurois parvus, assembly GCF_062004578.1. Taxonomy (NCBI): domain Eukaryota; kingdom Metazoa; phylum Chordata; class Amphibia; order Anura; family Ranidae; genus Staurois; species Staurois parvus. The sequence continues at coordinate 597,437 of NW_028319228.1, read as the reverse complement.
TGCCAATTCTAAAGTTCAATGGCAAATGCCAATTGAGCTCTATGGTGCCAAGACAGTGAGCACAGGGCCCACTAGAGGACATTGGGCCCTCAGGCCACACTCATGAAGTCTGTTTCTGATTGTTTGGTCAGAGACATTCACAGCAGTGGCCTGCTGGAGGTCATTTTGTAGGGCTCTGGTAGTGCTCATCCTTTTCCTCCTTGCACAAAGGAGCAGATACCAGTCATCCTGATGGGTTAAGGACCTTCTACAGCCCTATCCAGCTCTCCTAGGGTAACTGACTGTTTCCTGGAATCTCCTCCATGCTCTTGAGACTGGGAGACACAGCAAACCTTCTGGCAATAGTACGTATTGATGTGCTATCCTGGAGGAGTTGGACTACCTGTGCAACTTCTGTAGGGTCCAGGTATTGCCTCATGCTACCAGTAGTGACACTGACCCTAGCCAAATACAAAACTAATGAAAAAACAGACAAAAGATGAGTAGGGAAAAAAATGTCAGTGGCCTCCACCTGTAAAATCATTCCTGTTTTGGGGGTCATCTCATTGTTGCCCATCTAGTGCACCTGTTGTTAATTTCATTAACACCAAAGAAGTTGAAACTTATTAACCCCCCTCCCCCTGCTGCTTAACTGACCAGATCAATATCCCAGGAGTTTCATTGACTAGATGCTATACTCTGATTAAAAAGTGTTCCTCTAATTTTTTTGAGCAGTGTATATGTCATTGTTCCAAAATTGAGTTTTGGCGTTGATAATTTTACAGCTCTACACACCATCACCATCACTATATTTATGTGTTGACCATATTTATGAGTATTTATGTGTTCACCACTGTACTATTTAAAAAATGAATAAATACATTAAAATATTATAACACAATATTACTAACCATTGGAAAAGACGCTGAAATTAACTTTGATGCATTCCATGGTTTAAATGATAATGGTAAATATAAATAAAATAAACTGATGGTTCTAAGCCCTAGCATACCAAGCTTGAGCCATGAAATAACATGACTTGTCAAATGTTTAATATTCAAATTCATAATCTCTATATCAACCAATTAGATGTCAGCTGTAATTATTGTGGCACAGATTAGAAAATAAACAAAATTCATGGAACATTAGTAAACCCTGTTATTAAGTAATAGGTAAGGCATACTCATTCAATTTCAGTTAAGTACACACAAAATGTCAACAAAAGGTGTTAATATGCAATAGATTTATATTTTGTTGCTGTCATTCATTATTCAGCTCCTTTACATTGATTACACTTTTTGTAAAAACCTAAGTACTCTTAGCAAGTTGTAATGCTGGACAGCTTGCTATATCTAACATTCTATACTACATGCAGACGAATTTGATCTAAAAAATTGCAAAGAATAAATGCCCTTACCCTTGGTTTACACCTATGCATTTTTATTACATTTTTCATTTTGCAGAAACGCACTACAGTTCTCCTACATGGTTATCTATGGAGCTAGTTCACATATGTGCATTTTGAGCCAGTGTGTTTTTTGGAAAGGGTCAGAGACTTTTTTCCTGCAGCAGACTGAGTTTTCCGTGTAATAAACTTCAATGGACCAGCACCAAAAATGCAAGTATTGCTTTGCTTTGATGTGTTTTTGATGGAGTTTGAGGTTTTTTTTAGGCTAATGGGAAAGTATGAGAGTTCTGTTTATGTAGTGCAACTTTGATGCGCCTTTGATGTGACTTGACACTCACTGGTACTCAAGTAACATCAAAGTAGCATTAAAGTCACATCAAAGTAGTGCAGGAACCTTTATGTGTCCAAAGTGACATGTTAGGATTAGGGTTAAGGGCTAGGGTTAGGGTTAAGAGCTAGGGTTAGAGTTAAATGTTAGGGTTAATATTGTGGTTAGCAGTAATTGTTCGGGTTAGCTTTAATTGTTAGGGTTGGAATGCTGACACTAAAAACTACTGCTAACCCTAATGATTACCGCTAACCCTAATGATTACCACTATCTCTAACACTAATGATTACCACTTACCCTAACCCTAATAATTACCACTATCTCTAACCCTAATGATTACCACTATCTCTAACCCTAATGATGACCACTATCTCTAACCCTAATAATTACCACTATCTCTAACCCTAATGATGACCACTATCTCTAACCCTAATAATTACCACTATCTCTAACCCTAATGATTACCACTTACCCTAACCCTAATAATTACCACTATCTCTAACCCTAATGATTACCACTAACTCTAACCCTAATGATTACTACTATCTCTAACCCTAATTATTACCACTATCTCTAACCCTAATGATGACCACTATCTCTAACCCTAATAATTACCACTATCTCTAACCCTAATGATTACCACTATCTCTAACCCTAATGATTACCACTAACTCTAACCCTAATTATTACCACTATCTCTAACCCTAACCCTAGCCCTTAACCTTAATCCTAACATATAAATCTAACCATAGTCCTTAACCTGAACCCTAGCCCATATTCTAACATGTGACTTTGGACACATAAAGGTTCCTGCACTACTTTGATGTGACTTTGATGCTACTTTGATGCTTCTTGAGTGCCAGAGAGTGTAAAGGTGCGTCGAAGTCACACGACATGAACAGACTTGTCATAGTTTCCTCTTAGCCAAAAAAATGCATCAAAAACACATGTTCAAAAACACAAAATGCACCGCAAAATGGACTGAAAAAATGCATCAATTGTAACCTGTATAGATGTGAACCTAGCCTTACTCCATTCTCATCTCTTTGCGCACGTCACAGTTAAAGCAGTCAATTTTAATGGGATGTTTTACCTGTGGGAAATACGGCCAAAGAATTTCCCAACCCTTCTTAGAAGGCACCATGCAGATAAGCATGCGTGAAATCATACCTCAGCTACCGATGCGTGGGGATGCCATTAGGAGTTAATGGCATCCCCACTCATCTGCTAAAGTGCAGCACATTTCCCTGTGGGTTCAGAACACGCATAGATGTGAACCCATGCTTGGAGGCTGATGATGTTTATTAAAATTAGCAGTCAACCACTTCCTGCCAGCTGTACACATATATGCAGCCTCTCGGTGGGTGGCCTTTATATGAGTCCCTATGTAAACACATCACTGTGCTAAGAGTGCACTCTCAACACAGTAACTGGCGGGTACCAGAATGCTCCCGATGCATACTTGCGATTGGAAGCTTTTCGATCATAAGACCGTTATGACTGCCAATCACAGCTGTCACATGACTGGAATGCTCACCTCCACCTTCAGGTATTTAGAACCTCTTAAAGGGCTGGGAGGTGGTGAGAAGGGGTTAATTACAAAATGGGCTATGCCTTTATTTAAGCCTGCACTGATTAATGAATCTTGATAACCATTAATAAAATTCACAATGGTTTTGCACCTGGCTAAAGTCAAGCTTTCCCATGTTCCAGAGCCAAGTGGTAAATATGCCAGATCACCCTGCTAATTCTATAGTAAATGTTCCTGTATTCAATAAGAATACTACAAGCAATTATAGATCATTTGAGCTTTTTGCAAAATAGTAAATTGCAGCTTAGAACTGCTAAGTGTTTTTCAGTTCTCTATATAAAACATTAATCAATTCAGAAACATCCAAAAAAAGATTTATGAAACATGCCAAGTGTGAGCAAAACAGATATTTGTCATGTGTACCAAGATATTAGTACATTGTAATCCGAAAGTATTGCCAGATGCAAAAAAGAATTCTATAGTGAAAGAATATGTAGCATCCCATTGCTGATCTCTTACCCTGAGAAAAACAAAGTATGTGCTTGGCTGTCATGTTAACTCAGCTGCAATAATAACTCATGGGTCACTGACTCAGAATTAGTATGCAGATCAGGAGATTTGCCTGATCTGTTTTGCCAATATGAATGAAATCAACTTATCTCATGGTGTAAGGAACAAGGCCCCTTTTTTGACTGGAGCCTAACATCATATATGGAAGTTGTACTTATAGCTCTTCTATATATGACAGCTTCCTGCTGTTAATGGTTGCCAATGAAGCAGCGGGTGCTAGGAACTTCTGAGGTCACTGAAAATCTTGCTTCACAATCAAAGGGGCAGGCACAGCAGTGTTATCAGTCCTCAGACATGACCACTCGCCATCACCATCCCCTTCCCTTTTATAGCTCATGACTGCTCAGGGAGCTGTGATTCGGCTAGTGGTACTGTCAGGATTGGTCATGTGTGCCAGGTCATTGGTAGGCAGAATGCATCATGATTGATGATGGATTTACAAAAAGGTTTTTTTTTAGGATTTTTTTTAACAAACGACTCAAATATTTGCTTGGCTTTATTTTTAGGTGACTTTTTCTGTAAATAAGTAGGGGTACTATGTACCCCATGGATATTCACGTGGGAGAGGTATCTGGCGGTCCCCTTATTGTTAAAGGGGGCTTCCAGATTCCAATAAGCCCCTCACCTGCAGAATCTCACAACCACTGCCCAGGGTTGTGAGGAAGATGTCCTTGTCCTTATCAACATGAGGACAATATGTTTTGCCAGGGTGGTCCCTCTTTGCAAGGTATCCCAAAATGTTGAGGGCATGTGGTCTGCTATGGTTCAGAAAAAGGCAGGCCACACACTCATTCCCTCCCACCTTTTCCTGGCCAGCCAAGCTGCATGCTCTGCGTAAGGGTCTGGTGTGGATTTTTAGGGGGACCTGCCATTTCATAACATGTTACACCCATATTCATATTAACATGTTATGAATTCGCTGACCCCCCGCTCCCCCACTTTAACAGCGGAGGGATTTTTCCTCCCTTACTAGCTGTCAATTTTTTTAAAAACCGTGGCAGTGCAGGGCTCCACCCACCCAGCCACGTCGCTCATTCACTGTGTTCTGTGAATAAGAAACTACAAGTCCCAACATCCTTAGCGGCTACCAGCTTGTAGTTCTCAGTGAACTACCACGGCACTGTGGAGCAGTGGGGTAATTCATTAAGTCTTCCTGTCAGAATATCTGCTTTCCCATACATCTCTTATGGGCAAGCAGATATACTGATAGATCTGCAGGAGACCTGTATGGCACCAGCGATCTGCAGATCTGGTGCAATGGTTTAGAGGCTCCAGAAACTAAATAAAATAAATGCACATTTTTTTTACCTGCAAAAAAATGTGCATTTATTTTTTTTTTTGTATAAAGGTGAATTTATCCTTTAACCTCCCTGGAGGTATTCTCGAGTGTAACTCGGGGTAAAGTTTCAGTACCACAAGCGGTAACCCCGAGCTACACTCGGGAATACCTGTCAGGAAAGGCCTCACCGCTGGTGGTGCTGATGGGCTGCAGTACCAGTTCTTGCCAGTGGGTGCTTTTCAGCAGCCAGGATCTCACCTGCTGCAATCAAGCCATCACCTGAGGCTGATTGCAGGAGGTGTATTTAAGCAGTAACCAGGCCTGCAATCAGTGCTTTGGTGTATTGTTCCCTTGAGTCTCTGCTACCTTCTACCTGTTCTGTGTCCTGTCTTTCTCTACGCTGGATTGCTGTACATACATATATTGGGTGAAGGGTTTTGATTGTTTGGGTTTGTTTGCACTGTATGTTGTTATACACTGTGGTAGCTCACATTAAATTATATTTTTCATCACACCTGAAGCCTGCGATTCCCTGTGTCAGTCCACACATTTCTGGTCATATCCGGATCCTTGACAATACCTTTCAGCGTTGCTCCAGGATCTCTTCTTCACTTACCTTGTCCTTCGCTCCCGCGATGTCCCTCCCGCAGTGTCCCCGGCAATGTCGGCATCTGTCTTCTGGGTTCCGTTCCCTGAGACGTCTGGATGTACGGGAGACGGAACTGGCGGGAAATTTAAAAATGTAAAAAAGTGACATTCACTAAATACACAAAAATCACATAGTAATACATTACTGTATCAAAGCATTTCACATACATTTTGTCCCTAGTGCTTTGTCCTGTGCCCTGCCTGCATTTTTACTGTTCTTTCTGCCTGGAAACTGAGAAATGTCCATGGTGTCCAAAAAGCGTCCCTTTAGGTCAAAATCGGTTTTAGACCAGCTAGAGAACAGCGATAGTAAATTAGAACCACTTGCAGAATTGAATGATAATGATTCGTGGGGAAATTCATCATCAGACACTGAAAATGATTTTGCGACTTTGCTCAGTGATGTGTGAACTTGGCGCTATATTTCAAATTTCAGTGTTTTTGGTTTGATTATATTATTGAATTAAATTTATTATTATTATATTATTATTTTTTATGATTATTTATTAAATTATAATTTCTGATTTCGTGTTTCAAATTTTAACATACCCGGGATGTTTACTAGGCTCTTGTTCGGACAGATTTCAGTGAGTTATTCCTAAAAATTACAGGCCTACAATAAATAAAATACATATTTCCATGCAAAAAAATGTACCGCTTTAAGCACAGAAATACTGACATAGTCAGACAGCTAGGGAGATTAATGTTTAACATAGCTATACCTGAAAAAGGGACCAGCCTGAAGTGATCTATCAGGACTTAATTTAGTTACTAAAGTTCCACTCTAAGGATGTGTAACATTACTGTTATTGGGAAGGATTGATTATACATTTCTTTGTTAATCTTTTGACTATCTCATTCTTAGCACGTTTGCAGTTTTTTACAAGCAGTTCTAAGCAAAACATGAATGACTTCAGCAAAATTATGAAATTATTAATGTCATCACTTCCTTTGCTCTCAAACAGAGAATGAAATGACATTTCTATAAAGGAGATAGATAGATAGATAGATAGATAGATAGATAGATAGATAGATAGCTGAGGTAAGCAGGAGGGGCTGCTACATCAGATGCAGTGTTTTCATGTGGTAAAAGTGCCCTCCTAAAGAAGGTCAAGCAGCCACTCGTGGCTGTACACATGCCCTTGCCATGGCAAAAACTAAACAGCATATCCCATTCAGCAGGCCGTACCACCACTAAACATATTCCGTTTAAGTATACAGGGCCGCACTACAACCACATCTGCAGTGGTGCTGCACTCATCACTGAGTTTTTGATTTTTTGCGCTATAAATAAAAAAAGACCGAAAATTTAAAAAAAAAACAATATTTTTTACTGTTTGCTATAAAACATATCCAATAAAAATTTTTTTAAATAAAATGTATTCATAAATTTAGGCCAAAATGCATTCTGCTACATGTCTTTGATAAAAAAAATCCCAATAAATGTGTATTAATTGGTTTGCATGCAACCTATAGTCTACAAATGGCAGTATATATACAGGAGTTTTTGTTTATTTTTTTTATACTAGCAATGTCTGTGTTCAATGACTTACAGCAGGACTGCAATGGTACGGCAGGCATTCTGGAACTAACTGACACTGGGTGGGAACTGTCTAACTTCCAGTGACATCACCAGTGACACTAATACAGTGATCAGTGCCAATAAAAAGCACTGACACTAATGAGAGGAAAGGGTTAATATGTGGGAAGATAAAAGGGTTAACTGTGTATTAGGGAGTGATTTAACTGTATTTTACTAGAGGACTTGCTGGTTTTTATCTCCATGTTTGCAAAGAGATTGAAACCAACACATCCCCTCTGACAGGAGAGAGATCTGTAATGAACACACTCATAGATCTCTCTTATGTCAGCTGCCCCACTGATCACCGAGTCTGTGATTGACACCTAGAGGAGCCAATGACAGATTGGTGCAAATATATTGCCGCGCTAAAGATGACATAAATATAAACATAAGTATACATAAATTATATTGCATGCAAACAAAAAAGAGGGTTATGAACACGCCTAGCCAAAGCCCTGATTTGAATCCCATTGAAATGTTGTGGGGCTTTGAAACAACCAGTTCATGCAAGGAAACCCACAAATATCTTGCAAATGAAGGCATTTTATATGGAGGAGTGGTAAAAAAAATTCACTAGGTTGATGATAGACATTGACATGCTCGTGATCACATGCATATCGTTAACCATATGGAGTTCATAAATATGCCTAGAGGGGAGGAGCATCAAGAAATATCAATAAACGTAATACTTCCTTTTGTGTTCTATTTTACTACTAGCTCTTCAATAGTCCTGGTCAAGTTACATCATTTCTCTTTTCAAATAAGCTTTTATTAACTTCTGTAAGACCAGGAATTTAAAAGTGTCAGGTATATAAAAGTGTAAGCAACATCTATACTATAGATTAGCCTTTATTAGCCAGGGTTCCCCTGAGGCTGCTAGGGTTCCCTTTGCAGTGAGTAATGGCGAATTGATCACAACCTATACTGTATGTAATGTTTGTGTGTGCTACACTGACCAACAATGATAGGGGATACCACAAGTTTTACTGTCTACATTTCTTGTCTATTATTACATTTCATTTAATTTCAAGATCATTGCTAAAAATGATTCTGTACAGAGTAGAAGGGTGTAAAAATGATATGCCCAGGTTGTCTAAAATGCTAGGTTTGCCATACTATTTATTCTCATATATAAAACACCTTACAATTTGATGACCATACTAATGTAATGTAATGATGTAATGAAAAATATAGGTATAATTATTTTGACAGGGCTTCCCTGAGACTTTTGGAGGTTCCTTTGGAATAGAAAAGATGAGAAAGGCTGCCCTGTTGTCCCCTTTTCTTAGACCCTGTGCCCGGGTTCACATATGTTTGGGCTGCTTTTTACAGCCCAGTTTCAGCCCCCTCCGGCGCAACTTTGTTCATCGGTTCAGGTGTGAATTGTGAAAGTGTATGACAATGCAAACTGCACCTGGACCAAGCTGAAAGTCGTACCAGACTCTTTTGGAAAAAGCGCTGTGGCAGGGTTGAACATATGTGAACCTGCTCCATTGAAAAGGCTGCTAGGTTCACGTCATGCAACTCGGATGTGGTTCAAAACACATCCAATTTGCATATATGTGAACCTGTGCTTAGTTTTCTCTTTTTCCTACCTTCCAATTCAATGTCTTCCCTTTCCACATCCCTTTTAAGTAAATATCACCTAATAATCACATCAAATCTCACATGTGGTTGACTGGTTGATTTTACAAATATAGAGTGTATGGTGAAAAACTCATAAGAAGTTACTTTTAGTAAAAACCACACATAAATCAGACTTTAGGGCTTTCTGTGTGACCAGCAGTTTATATCCTGAGGCAGACATTTTTTACATTGCTTGGATCTAAAGTGGAGGATGTTTAAAGGAAATTCAAGTTTATTAAGATGCTAATATTTTAATAATTTCATAGCAATTTTTTTTCTCTAAAGTGACTGGAAAATGGATTCTAAATAAAAGTTATTATACGCTTTGATTTTGCTCATCCCAAGTTTGAAACAACTGAGGGACTGTAGTCATTTAACACCTATATTTATCTCAGAGTGCTGTACATTTATTACCTTTTCCTCCCTTACACCATCAAAGTGGGCTGTTATCACCTAGTTAGGAAAAATTACTGTATATATAGGTTGTTTTTTTTAAATAAAGGTGACAACTGGTAGAAATGGTAGAAAAACAAAACTATATTCTAAATCTTAGTTGCCAGATTTTTAAAATGGATAATAAGTCATCTAAATTAAGTTAAATAAAATTTTCTATTGCTTACCATGCAATAAGCATCAACTGTTCTTTTCTCATTACCGTTCAGATTTTCCACTAGGACAGATAGGGGAAGGAAATTAGGGGTCCTTCTGGAAACTAATTTGGTGACCTCTGAAATATAGGCTGCTCCAATCTGTGCAAGATAGAGAAAATGTATAGACTGATGTTGGGCCTCCTTTAGCATTGAAGAACGCATTTAGTTGAGAAAGCTTTTTTTTTTACTTGAAAATTTTATATGGATTTTTTTGTTATGCTGGAATTCAGATTTAATTTGACATAGTTCGTCTTCATGTAATATAAAATCACTCATTGATGGTACAAATTGGTATTTAGAAAAACTGAGCTGACATACAGTATTTCTACTGCCTGAAGCAAAGCAGGGATTGTGAAGAGCAGGCAACTGAAAATAATATTTTTTACTCCTGCTTGCAGACTGCCTTAATTAAAACCTACAGTCAGAAACCTAAAACAATATGGCCATAGCTCAACAATGATTGCTTATTGCATGCCAAGTAACACACAAGGAAGAGAAAACTGTTTTTCATTTTTAACAAAGTTACTGTTGTTTCAAATTGTTATACATAACATTGCGGTGTTATTTCTTGTCCAGTCATGTAATTCTGTAATGAAAATTTGACCCAGGCTTACCTTACAGTAAATAAACCACTAATCACATATACAGTATCTCACAAAAGTGCAACCCTCACATTTTTGTAAATATTTTATTATATCTTTTCATGTGACAACACTGAAGAAATGACACTTTGCTACAATGTAGTGAGTGTACAGCTTGTATAACAGTGTAAATTTGCTGTTGCCTCAAAATAACTCAACACACAGCTATTAATGTCTAAACTGCTGGCAACAAAAGTGAGTACACCCCTAAGTGAAGATGTTCAAATTGGGCCCAAGTAGCCATTTTCCCTCCCAGGTGTCATGTGACTCGTTAGTGTTACAAGGTCTCAGATGTGAATGGGGAGCATGTGTGTTAAATTTGGTGTTATCGCTCTCACTCTCTCATACTAGTCACTGGAAGTTCAACATGGCACCTCATGGCAAAGATCTCTTTGAGAATCTGAAAAAAAAGGAATTGTTGCTCTACATATAGATGGCCTAGGCCAGTGATGGCGAACCTTTTTGAGCCCGAGTGCCCAAACTGCAACCCAAAACCAACTTATTTCTTTCAAAGTGCCAACACTGCAATGAAACCTGAATATCGAGCTTTTGGTTTAGAAAAAACAACTCGTACAGTAGTGCAAACTAATTAACAGTACAGGGATGACGAGAGACTGCGGACACAGTACAGGGATGACCAGAGACTGCGGACACAGTACAGGGATGACCAGAGACTGCGGACACAGTACAGGGATGACCAGAGACTGCGGACACAGTACAGGGATGACCAGAGACTGCGGACACAGTACAGGGATGACCAGAGACTGCGGACAGTACAGGGATGACCAGAGACTGCGGACAGTACAGGGATGACCAGAGACTGCGGACACACTACAGGGATGACCAGAGACTGCGGACACAGTGCAGGAGATGACCAGAGACTGCGGACACAGTACAGGGATGCCCAGAGACTGCGGACACAGTACAGGGATGACCAGAGACTGCGGACACAGTACAGGAGATGACCAGAGACTGCGGACACAGTACAGGGATGACCAGAGACTGCAGACACAGTACAGGGATGACCAGAGACTGCAGACACAGTACAGGGATGACCAGAGACTGCGGACAGTACAGGGATGACCAGAGACTGCGGAGAGTACAGGAGATGACCAGAGACTGCGGACACAGTACAGGAGATGACCAGAGACTGCGGACACAGTACAGGAGATGACCAGAAACTGCGAACAGTACAGAAGATGACCAGAGACTGCGGACAGTACAGGAGATGAGCAGAGACTGCGGACAGTACAGGGATGACCAGAGACTGCGGACACAGTACAGGGATGACCAGAGACTGCGGACAGTACAGGGATGACCAGAGACTGCGGACACAGTACAGGAGATGACCAGAGACTGCGGACACAGTACAGGGATGACCAGTGACTGCGGACAGTACAGGGATGACCAGAGACTGCGGAAAGTACAGGAGATGACCAGAGACTGCAGACACAGTACAGGGATGACCAGAGACTGCGGACACAGTACAGGGATGACCAGAGACTGCGGACACAGTACAGGGATGACCAGAGACTGCGGACACAGTACAGGAGATGACCAGAGACTGCAGACACAGTACAGGGATGACCAGAGACTGCAGACACAGTACAGGGATGACCAGAGACTGCGGACACAGTACAGGGATGACCAGAGACTGCGGACACAGTACAGGAGATGACCAGAGACTGCGGACACAGTACAGGGATGACCAGAGACTGCGGACACAGTACAGGAGATGACCAGAGACTGCGGACACAGTACAGGGATGACCAGAGACTGCAGACACAGTACAGGGATGACCAGAGACTGCGGACAGTACAGGGATGACCAGAGACTGCGGAGAGTACAGGAGATGACCAGAGACTGCGGACACAGTACAGGAGATGACCAGAGACTGCGGACACAGTACAGGAGATGACCAGAGACTGCGAACAGTACAGAAGATGACCAGAGACTGCGGACAGTACAGGAGATGAGCAGAGACTGCGGACAGTACAGGGATGACCAGAGACTGCGGACACAGTACAGGGATGACCAGAGACTAGGGACAGTACAGGGATGACCAGAGACTGCGGACACAGTACAGGAGATGACCAGAGACTGCGGACACAGTACAGGGATGACCAGTGACTGCGGACAGTACAGGGATGACCAGAGACTGCGGAAAGTACAGGAGATGACCAGAGACTGCAGACACAGTACAGGGATGACCAGAGACTGCAGACACAGTACAGGGATGACCAGAGACTGCGGACACAGTACAGGGATGACCAGAGACTGCGGACACAGTACAGGGATGACCAGAGACTGCGGACAGTACAGGAGATGACCAGAGACTGCAGACACAGTACAGGGATGACCAGAGACTGCAGACACAGTACAGGGATGACCAGAGACTGCGGACACAGTACAGGGATGACCAGAGACTGCGGACACAGTACAGGAGATGACCAGAGACTGCGGACACAGTACAGGGATGACCAGAGACTGCGGACACAGTACAGGGATGACCAGAGACTGCGGACAGTACAGGAGATGACCAGAGACTGCGGACACAGTACAGGAGATGACCAGAGATTGCGGACACAGTACAGGAGATGACCAGAGACTGCGAACAGTACAGAAGGTGACCAGAGACTGCGGACAGTACAGGAGATGACCAGAGACTGCGGACAGTACAGGGATGACCAGAGACTGCGGACACAGTACAGGGATGACCAGAGACTGCGGAAAGTACAGGAGATGACCAGAGACTGCGGACAGTACAGGAGATGACCAGTGACTGCGGACAGTACAGGGATGACCAGAGACTGCGGAAAGTACAGGAGATGACCAGAGACTGCGGACAGTACAGGGATGACCAGAGACTGCGGACACAGTACAGGAGATGACCAGAGACTGCGGACACAGTACAGGGATGACCAGTGACTGCGGACAGTACAGGGATGACCAGTGACTGCGGAAAGTACAGGAGATGACCAGAGACTGCGGACAGTACAGGAGATGACCAGAGACTGCGGACAGTACAGGAGATGACCAGAGACTGCGGACACAGTACAGGAGATGACCAGAGACTGCGGACACAGTACAGGAGATGACCAGAGACTGCGAACAGTACAGAAGATGACCAGAGACTGCGGACAGTACAGGAGATGACCAGAGACTGCGGACAGTACAGGGATGACCAGAGACTGCGGACACAGTACAGGGATGACCAGAGACTGCGGAAAGTACAGGAGATGACCAGAGACTGCGGACAGTACAGGAGATGACCAGAGACTGCGGACACAGTACAGGAGATGACCAGAGACTGCGGACACAGTACAGGGATGACCAGTGACTGCGGACAGTACAGGGATGACCAGAGACTGCGGAAAGTACAGAAGATGACCAGAGACTGCGGACAGTACAGGAGATGACCAGAGACTGCGGAAAGTACAGGAGATGACCAGAGACTGCGGACAGTACAGGGATGACCAGAGACTGCGGACACAGTACAGGAGATGACCAGAGACTGCGGACACAGTACAGGGATGACCAGTGACTGCGGACAGTACAGGGATGACCAGAGACTGCGGAAAGTACAGGAGATAACCAGAGACTGCGGACAGTACAGGAGATGACCAGAGACTGCGGACACAGTACAGGAGATGACCAGAGACTGCGGACACAGTACAGGAGATGACCAGAGACTGCGAACAGTACAGAAGATGACCAGAGACTGCGGACAGTACAGGAGATGACCAGAGACTGCGGACAGTACAGGGATGACCAGAGACTGCGGACACAGTACAGGGATGACCAGAGACTGCGGAAAGTACAGGAGATGACCAGAGACTGCGGACAGTACAGGAGATGACCAGAGACTGCGGACACAGTACAGGAGATGACCAGAGACTGCGGACACAGTACAGGGATGACCAGTGACTGCGGACAGTACAGGGATGACCAGAGACTGCGGAAAGTACAGAAGATGACCAGAGACTGCGGACAGTACAGGAGATGACCAGAGACTGCGGACAGTACAGGGATGACCAGAGACTGCGGACACAGTACAGGGATGACCAGAGACTGCGGACAGTACAGGGATGACCAGAGACTGCGGACACAGTACAGGAGATGACCAGAGACTGCGGACACAGTACAGGGATGACCAGTGACTGCGGACAGTACAGGGATGACCAGAGACTGCGGAAAGTACAGGAGATGACCAGAGACTGCGGACAGTACAGGGATGACCAGAGACTGCGGACACAGTACAGGAGATGACCAGAGACTGCGGACACAGTACAGGGATGACCAGTGACTGCGGACAGTACAGGGATGACCAGAGACTGCGGAAAGTACAGGAGATGACCAGAGACTGCGGACAGTACAGGAGATGGCCAGAGACTGCGGACAGTACAGGAGATGACCAGAGACTGCGGACACAGTACAGGAGATGACCAGAGACTGCGGACACAGTACAGGAGATGACCAGAGACTGCGAACAGTACAGAAGATGACCAGAGACTGCGGACAGTACAGGAGATGACCAGAGACTGCGGACAGTACAGGGATGACCAGAGACTGCGGACACAGTACAGGGATGACCAGAGACTGCGGACACAGTACAGGGGATGACCAGAGACTGCGGACAGTACAGGAGATGACCAGAGACTGCGGACACAGTACAGGAGGTGACCAGAGACTGCGAACAGTACAGAAGATGACCAGAGACTGCGGACAGTACAGGAGATGACCAGAGACTGCGGACACAGTACAGGGATGACCAGAGACTGCGGACAGAGTACAGGGATGACCAGAGACTGCGGACAGTACAGGGATGACCAGAGACTGCGGACACAGTACAGGAGATGACCAGAGACTGCGGACACAGTACAGGGATGACCAGTGACTGCGGACAGTACAGGGATGACCAGAGACTGCGGACAGTACAGGAGATGACCAGAGACTGCGGACAGTACAGGGATGACCAGAGACTGCGGACAGTACAGGGATGACCAGAGACTGCGGACATAGTACAGGGATGACCAGTGACTGCGGACAGTACAGGGATGACCAGAGACTGCGGACAGTACAGGGATGACCAGAGACTGCGGACACAGTACAGGGATGACCAGAGACTGCGGACAGTACAGGGATGACCAGAGACTGCGGACACAGTACAGGGATGACCAGAGACTGCGGACACAGTACAGGGATGACCAGAGACTGCGGACACAGTACAGGGATGACCAGAGACTGCGGACAGCACAGGGATGACCAGAGACTGCGGACACAGTACAGGGATGACCAGAGACTGCGGACAGTACAGGAGATGACCAGAGACTGCGGACAGTACAGGAGATGACCAGAGACTGCGGACACAGTACAGGGGATGACCAGAGACTGCGGACAGTACAGGAGATGACCAGAGACTGCGGACAGTACAGGAGATGACCAGAGACTGCGGACAGTACAGGAGATGACCAGAGACTGCGGACAGTACAGGAGATGACCAGAGACTGCGGACACAGTACAGGGATGACCAGAGACTGCGGACAGTACAGGAGATGACCAGAGACTGCGGACAGTACAGGGGATGACCAGAGACTGCGGACAGCACAGGGATGACCAGAGACTGCGGACAGCACAGGGATGACCAGAGACTGCGGACAGCACAGGGATGACCAGAGACTGCGGACAGCACAGGGATGACTGCTGACCTTTGGGGAGGGAGGGGGAGCGGGTACCTGAATTTGACAGGTACCCGCTCTTACTTCCGCAGAGTTTTTTTTTTTATCTTACCTGTTCCTTTATCCAGCCGCGCGTTGTCTTCCCGGCTTCTGTAGTGTGGGCGCTCGTCGGACAGCCGGATGCCCAGTGCGCATGCGCGAGAAGCGCTGCGCTTTGTGATTGGTCCGGCGGCTTCTGGGATCTGTCATGTGTCCCAGGTACCGCCTTACCATTCACAAAGAGCACTGCTTCTTGTGCATGCGCACTGGGGACCCGGCTGTCACGCACACTACAGAAGCCGGGAAGACAGCGCGCCGCTGGATTCTCCTGGCGTGCCCACAGATAAGGCTCGGCGTGCCGGCTGTGGCACACGTGCCACGGGTTCGCCATCACTGGCCTAGGCTATAAGAAGATTGCCAAGACCCTGAAAATGAACTGCAGTACGGTGGCCAAGACCATACAGCGGTTTAACAGAACAAGTTCCACTCAGAACAGGCCTCACCATGGTCGACCAAAGAAGCTGAGTGCACGTGCTCAGCGTCATATCCAGAGGTTGTCTTTGGGAAATAGACGTATGAGTGCTGCCAGCATTGCTGCAGAGGTTGGACTGGTAGGGAGTCAGCCTGTCAGTGCTCAGACCATACGCTGTACAATGCATCAAATTGGTCTGCATGGCTGTCGTCCCAAAAAGAAGTCTTTTTTAAAGATGATGCACAAGAAAACCCACAAACAGTTTGCTGAAGACAAACAGACTAAGGACATAGATTACTGTCCTGTGGTCTGATGAGACCAAGATAAACTTATTTGGTTCAGATGGTATCAAGTGTGTGTGGTGGCAACCAAGTGAGGAGTACAAAGACAAGTGTGTCTTGCCTACAGTCAAGCATGGTGGTGGGAGTGTCATGGTCTGGGGCTGTATGAGTGCTGCCGGCACTGGGGAGCTACAGTTCATTGAGGGAACCATGAATGCCAACATGTACTGTGACATACTGAAGCAGAGCATGATCCCCTCCCTTCAGAGACTGGGCCGCAGGGCAGTATTCCAACATGATAATGATCCCAAACACACCTCCAAGATGACCACTGCCTTGCTAAAGAAGCTGAGGGTAAAGGTGATGGACTGGCCAAGCAGGTCTCCAGACCTAAACCCTATTGAGCATCTATGGGGCATCCTCAAATGGAAGGTGGAGGAGCGCAAGGTCTCTAACGTCCACCAGCTTCCTGATGTCATTATTGAGGAGTGGAAGAGGACTCCAGTGGAGACCTGTGAGGCTCTGGTGAACTCCATGGCCAAGAGGGTTAAGGCAGTGCTGGAAAATAATGGTGGCCACACAAAATATTGACACTTTGGGCCCAATTTGGACATTTTAACTTAGGGGTGTACTCACTTTTGTTGCCAGCGGTTTAGACATTAATGGCTGTGTGTTGAGTTATTTTGAGGGGACAGCAAATTTATACTGTTATACAAGCTGTGCACTCACTACTTTACATTGTAGCAAAGTGTCATTTCTTCAGTGTTGTCACATGAAAAGATATAAAAAAAATATTTACAAAAATGTGAGGGGTGTACTCACTTCTGTGAGATACTGTAAATCCAGAAACATAAAGTGGTTGTGGAAACTTATTGTAATCACCATGATTCAAAAGTATTTTCTACAAAAAATTATTTTGATAGTGTTAAAAATGTAAAGATAATATTTTACGAATTAAAGCAAATATATTTTGAGATAAACATAGAAGCTGCCATGACTAACTTAAAGAGAAACTTCACTCTCTCAATCAGCATTGACTAGTTTGAATCCTTATGCTGCTAGATAGATAGGAGTGTATATCATATTTACTTGTTTTATACTGTTTTTTTACATTTGTTTAGTTAATTCCTGGTTTCCAAGCCTAGGCAAATTATGTCATACATCCCAGGAGTCTTCAGTTGGATGAAGGGGTTTTCTCAGCTACAGTCAGGTCCATAAATATTGGGATATCGACACAATTCACCACAATGAATTTGAAATGAAACGAACAAGATGTGCTTTAACTGCAGACTGTCAGCTTTAATTAGAGGGTATTTACATCCAAATCAGGTGAACGGTGTAGGAATTACAACAGTTTGCATATGTGCCTCCCACTTGTTGAGGGACCAAATGTAATGGGACAATTGGCTTCTCAGCTGTTCCATGGCCAGGTGTGTGTTATTCCCTCATTATCCCAATTACAATGAGCAGCTAAAAGGTCCAGAGTTCATTTCAAGTGTGCTATTTGCATTTGGAATCTGTTGCTGTCAACTCTCAAGATGAGATCCAAAGAGCTGTCACTATCAGTGAAGCAAGCCATCATTAGGCTGAAAAAACAAAACAAACCCATCAGAGAGATAGCAAAAACATTAGGCGTGGCCAAAACAACTGTTTGGAACATTCTTAAAAAGAAGGAACGCACCGGTGAGCTCAGCAACACCAAAAAACCCGGAAGACCATAGAAAACAACTGTGGTGGATGACCGAAGAATTCTTTCCCTGGTGAAGAAAACTCCCTTCACAACAGTTGGCCAGATCAAGAACACTCTTCAGGAGGTAGGTGTATGTGTGTCAAAGTCAACAATCAAGAGAAGACTTCACCAGAGTGAATACAGAGGGTTCACCACAAGATGTAAACCATTGGTGAGCCTCAAAAACAGGAAGGCCAGATTTGAGTTTGCCAAACGACATCTAAAAAAGCCTTCACAGTTCTGGAACAACATCCTATGGACAGATGAGACCAAGATCAACTTGTACCAGAGTGATGGGAAGAGAAGAGTATGGAGAAGGAAAGGAACTGCTCATGATCCTAAGCATACCACCTCATCAGTGAAGCATGGTGGTGGTAGTGTCATGGCGTGGGCATGTATGGCTGCCAATGGAACTGGTTCTCTTGTATTTATTGATGATGTGACTGCTGAAAAAAGCAGCAGGATGAATTCTGAAGTGTTTCGGGCAATATAATCTGCTCATATTCAGCCAAATGCTTCTGAACTCATTGGACGCCACTTCACAGTGCAGACGGACAATGACCCAAAGCATACTGCAAAAGCAACCAAAGAGTTTTTTAAGGGAAAGAAGTGGAATGTTATGCAATGGCCAAGTCAATCACCTGACCTGAATCCGATTGAGCATGCATTTCACTTGCTGAAGACAAAACTGAAGGGAAAATGCCCCAAGAACAAGCGGGAACTGAAGACAGTTGCAGTAGAGGCCTGGCAGAGCATCACCAGGGATGAAACCCAGCGTCTGGTGATGTCTATGCATTCCAGACTTCACGTTGTAATTGACTGCAAAGGATTTGCAACCAAGTATTAAAAAGTGAAAGTTTGATTTCTGATTATTATTCTGTCCCATTACTTTTGGTCCCTTAACAAGTGGGAGGCACATATGCAAACTGTTGTAATTCCTACACCGTTCACCTGATTTGGATGTAAATACCCTCAAATTAAAGCCGACAGTCTGCAGTTAAAACACATCTTGTTTGTTTCATTTCAAATCCATTGTGGTGGTGTATAGAGCCAAAAATGTTAAAATTGTGTCGATGTCCCAATATTTATGGACCTGACTGTATGTACACCCTCCAGTGTGCATGTGCTAATGGCAGATAGATTCCAGGAAGTAAATGTTACAATCATCTGGCCCTACTCAAGATAGCCACTGACAGAAATGCTAGGGAGGTGTTTTCTAAGTGATTTCTCAACAAAATAAAGCATGGAGACATGGATGGATGGGGGAGTTTGCTTTGAATATTAAAAATGCATTAAATTGTGCTTTTGGTTTGTGGTGCTCAGATACAATGTAGTTTCACTTTACTATTCAGCAAAGACTAATTTAGAATTCCTTCTAGACAGCCTCTAACTGACACTGAAGGCCCAAATTAGCCTTTTTTTATTTCTGGGAGATGCGGCTTTTAGACTTAATATAATGCACTCATTCAGTGGTCATATACTGATAGAAAAATAGATAATTTTTAATTATAGACAGACATACAATTAAAGGTACTGTTGGTATCTGTTCTTCAAAGTAAATAGTTTTACTCTCGGCAATATAGATAGCTGTTGAAAATGTCGCAAAATTTGTTCTGGCTTGTTTTGCATTACACAATTTAATAAAGAAAAGGGAACTCACGCTGGCTGAAGATATTGATATATATATATTCTGATCAGAGTGCTCAATGTATACATATGCATCCACCACACAATGCTTTAAATATTTACGGTGCTTTTTGCTGATTTATTTACTTCTCTTTATGATTCTGTGTACTAGCAAAGCAATTGCATGTACAATGCAGGCATAAACTGGAGCAGTTACCCATAGCAAACAATCCACTTCTAGCTTTAATTGGCAAATTCCAAAACTACCAATATGTAAATTTTATATGTTGTCTGTTGGCATTTCATCTTGCTAGTGTCCTTTGAATGTTATCCGTTCCTGTCATTTGTTTACAATGTATTATAAATATTTATTTTATAATGTATTGAAGATTGTGTTAATAAAATTACAATCTTGTTCATATTGCCATTTATGTACACAGTGCTTCACTTTGTTCTCATTCACATCATTGTCTGCCCTCAAAGAACATCCAATTTCAACAAAATACACACACATGCAATTGGACACCATCATCTACTGGAAGTGTAGAAGGAAATCATACTATCCATAATAAACTACCACAAGCACAGGGAAAACATAAAAGTTCCCAGGTGGGTTGGAAACTCACATAGAAACTTACAGGTAAATTGGAAAATAGTTTGAGATGTCTCTCTTTCTGCTGTTCTATCAACCAATAAGCTCCTATCTTTCATGCAGGGGCGGACTGACCATTTGGAAACTCGGGCACTGCCTGAGGGCCCAGGTTCAGTAGGGGGCCCCATGAGATGCCCCTGATACCTTTTTCATAGGCTTTTTTGAGTTTGGGCAAGGACACAGGCCCCATGATCCCCTATTGCCCAGGGGCCCCATGAGTTGTCAGTCCGCCCCTGCTTTCATGTACAATTATGAAAACAAAAAAATGAAAACCAGAAGCTAATTGATTGCTATGTGCAACTGTACTTCCTCTGTTCTTAGCATTCTTTGTAAAAGTAACTCATCATGACATAGGGACATATTCTGTAATAAGGCAGAGAATCCAACATTCAACAAGTTGAGAAGATTTGCTGAAAGTCACACTCAATGCTTAAAAAACAAATTCAAATATATTACATTAGTAAAAGCATGGGACAAGTGTTAAAAATAAAACCACATTACCAATACTTTGATCATGTTTTCTTTGTAATAAAATAGAATTCTTACTGTGATTATAAAACTCTGAATCATTTCCTTTGTTTCGCAAATAGGTGTAATGTTGATGAGCATAGGTAAACCTCTCTTGCATTTACATTTACTCAGCTCTATTCATTTATTCAGTTCAGTTCTACAATCAACACTAAAAAGACTTCAAATGCAAATGTTTCTTGGTTTGGTAATGGGAGCTAAACATTTCTCATGTAAATGGTTCTGAAAACCATTGTTGGTGTTCAGATCCATTCACCGCTATTCACTTTGATTAATTTAACACACTTTTATGCTAGCATGCAAGAGGCCTGTTGTAATGTTATTCATTTTCAAAGATCACAACAAAGATTATAAACTTGGGTCTTAGCAGTGGCGTCCCTAGGCAGGTGCAGGGGGTGCGCGCCGCACTGGGTGACACCTATCGCACGGGGTGACACCGGACACTCTTCATAAGCTCCACAAAAAGAAAAATCTTAAAACAAGCTGACGATTTCTGCAAAATGGATCGAATCTGCAGATTGAGCATAATGGATCGGAATCCGATCAATTATGCTCCCCACTCCGATCCATCCTGTGAGGATCGTCGGAGGGGTGCCACCAAGTGTTACCGCACTGGGTGACACCAACCCTAGGGACGCCCCTGGGTCTTAGTCAGTTTCCAACAGGTTCCTTTCACATGGGCATTTTGGGCATTCTGGCTGTCCATTTTTGATCTGTGATTGCACAGATCAAACATGGACAGCACAATATCCCTATGGATGGCCAGAAGTAAGCAGAAATTAATCTGCCTATATCCACCCGTCCCTGGGTCTTTTCAAGCTAGACACAATAGGGTTGATTTACTAAACCTGGAGGGTGCAAACTCTGGTGCAGCTCTGCATAGAAACCAGTCAGCTTCCAGGTTCTTTTTGTCAAAGCTTAATCAAAGGTTAGAAGCTGATTGACTACCGTGCACAGCTGCACCAGATTTTGCACTCTCCAGTTTTAGTTTTGCATGACTGACATATTACACATTGTTCTTTAGATAATGGCTTATATTTATGATTAATGTTTATAGCAAATTTATTTTTCTAATTAAAGTATGAGGCTACAAAAAGTGCTTAGAAAAGCAAGTATAGTTTCTATTCTATTGAATTCTTGAGAGTTCTTTGAGCTTGCACAACAGGAATTGTCCATACATGGAGCAGTATACTTTATTTGGAGGCTTAAAAATGATGGTGATTCCTCCTATCCCTAAAGGTGAGGTGTGTATTTGTAACGTGGGAGTAAAAAGTTATGAGTGTTGTGCTTCCAGTGTAGGTTGCAATAGCTGATTTATTTGATATTTATAGCTATGACTAAATTATGAACTGCTGACACAGAACGAGTGATTATAAATAGTGGTAGGATTATCACTGTGTAGTCATACATATTTCCTAATTTTGTAAGGAGCCCACCATATCGTTACACAAAAGGTCATAAAAGAACAACTTTTAACATCAAGTAAATATCAAAATTACTGTCATTATGCTGAAGTCATTTTATGTTAATCTGGACTCGCATGACTGCCTGTAACCTCCTTTTCTAAATATTACCAAATGTGCTCAGAACAAGGGAATATTGGAACCTTCATTTCCAATGTGTTGTTTGGCACAGAGCTATAATGCTCTTTTGGAGCAGTTGTAGTTTCAAATGTCTGGGCTCCTGGATGGAACAAAACTTTCTCTTTTCTTTCCTGAGCACAGGCTTGGAACCAGTCATGGAGAAACAAGAAAGCAGGGCTAGGGTCAAGTGCACCCAGAATGGACCAACATTAAACACATTGAAAACATAGAAACAGCATGGTGTCCCAAATGGGAGTCAATCTCAGGACACCAGGTCTAAAAGACAAGAGTATTAAACACTCACATCTTAGTGTCATCAGGCTTGAGGCCATTCAGAAAAAAGGCAAAGCCTTCGGCCAGGTTTACATGACTGCAGTGCATTTCTACACATATGATAATTTGCATTACCTATTTATGTGGGTTATAGTAGGGCTGCCAAACTTACAACAATGCACCTAAATCTTCAAGCACATGCATGGGTAATTCACATCTGCAAGTTCTGGTATGCTAAAATGCAGGTCCGCTGTGGTATGTGGGGATTTATTTGGGGTACCATTTAAAATGAACGGCATAGCAACAAACCGCACCAATTCCCGCATATTATTGTGCATTACCACTCTGCAAGTATTTGAACCTGGCCTTAGGTCATTGGTAACTAGGGCAGACAGGTGCAAAAAAATTATTAACAAAAAACTATAAACCAGACAACTCTATTCATGAAGGTTAAATGGAAAATTTGCATGTTTCAGTGCCAAGAACAAAAAGAGTTTTAATTCACTATCCTGAAAAAAGCCAGCTAATCTGACAGGTTACCAGGAGATACAGCTTTACATACTGCAGTGATCACAAATCAACAAATCAAACAGGAAGTGAGAGAAAACCTCTACAAAGTGAAGGGAACTCCCCCTTTGTAAAAATATCACCAGAACATGTGTTCCCATAATAATATATACCCTTACCTCCAGGGGCGGACTGACAACTCATGGGGCCCCCGGGCAATAGGGGATCATGGGGCCCCTGTGTCCTTGCCCAAACTCAAAAAAGCCTATGAAAAAGGTACCAGAGGCATCTCATGGGGCCCCCTACCTACCCCGGGCCCTCTGGCAGCGCCCGAGTTTCCAAATGGTCAGTCCGCCCCTGCTCACCTCTTGTTTTGGTATACACACTTTTGGTCTCAGTGACAGTGGTTACCTAGAGAAATAGAACGGGTAAATTTACCAAGCAAGGATACAGACAGCAATAAAACTTTACAGGGTTCTAATAATTCCTTAAGTGATATTAAAGGCAAGTTTTTTTTCTCCAAATAACAAACATGGCATACTTACCTGCTCTGTGCAGTGGTTTTGCACAGAGCAGCCCCGATCCTCCTCTTCTCAGGTCCTCTGCTCGCGCTCCTGGACCCTCCCTCCCGCAAAGCTCCCCACAGCAAGCAACTTGCTATGGGGGCACCCAAGTAGGCTTGCTCCCAAGCCACTGTTCTCATACACAGAGCCCTGGATCAGCCCCATCCCCTCTCTCTCCTCATTGGCTCACTGGCTTTGATTGACATTTGACAATTTGGAAAAACATTTGTTGGACATTTTAACTCTAGAATTATTAGGAAACTTATGATATACATTCCATTAAAGACTCAAAAACAGTTTACCATTGCATTCATATTTTCATATTTTATTTTTTTTTTACAGATGGTTATTAGTACAAATAACCTGTTTTTCTTATTATTAGAATGATGATTCTGAATACAAGGAAACATCTAACAATAATGATTTCCAAGACAGGAAGCACGCGAATAAAGATTCTGTCATTATTGGTCAGGTAAGGTAAACCTTGAGCTTTATGCTGTATTTGTAGTAATACCTAGGTTAAAGAAATAAAAATTTATAAAATATAATGTTTGAATGCTATATTTAATCACCAACAATCTTCTATCCTGTGTTTTTTAGTTGAATCTTCATTAGAGTTAGCATGATTCAAAGGTCCCCAAACAGTTTTGTGGCAAAAACTTTTATATCAACTTGCTGCACATTTCCATTGCTGATGATGACTTTTCTACAACTGTTAATGAGCTTCAGAGATAAAAATTTTGCAGAGTCAGTTATATAATTAAGACATATTCATGTACCAGCATTGAAACTGCAGCGTTTATTCTTATGAAAGCATCCTCCAAATCAACCAAACACGTACAAATGCCCAATGTTCAAGGCTTACATTAATACTATACCTAATAAAAGATGGCTTGTTTTGTAAACTACACTTACACAAAACAATAAATTAGATTTGGTAATCAGCTCATGTGTGGGAAGAAAGTAACTTTCTTCCTTGATCATAATTTGCATAATTACAATTTAGGCAAGTTGAAAATCCAGTTGCATCATTATAGTATTGTGTATTTTTTCAGTCTTCATAAAAAATATCTCCAAAGTGAATACTAAACATCTGGATCTAAAACACCTAGAACTCCTGATCTCAACATAATACTATCAGTTTGTGATAACAATATAGAGAAATTATCTGTAAAGTCCTTATAAATTATAATTACAAACCTCATTAATATTTAAAATGTGTATTCAGAATTGCTCTCTCTTTTATGTATTGTTCATCACTTTTTTGGATCTTCCATTTAGCTAGATGAAGAAAGTTCAATACCTCGGGCTAAATATGATGATGCGGACTCAAAACATAAAAGGTAAACTATCTATTTAGTAAATATAGCTATTATGCCAAAATAATAATTGCCAGTTTTAAATTTTAATACAGGTTTATGGATCCCAATTGATAACTAGTATGTTATAGTTAGCCAAAGATTTAAGTAAAAGATGCTTTTTCAATGTATAGCAATAAAATACTTTTTTTTATGTAAAAAAAAGAACACGAAAAAGACTTTTACAGAAACCTGGATTTACATGATTATGTCTTCCCTTAGCCAGTATCCTAGCCTAGAAAATAAATCTTGAGTCTAAATGCTGCTATCCAACCTGAGAAACAGTAACATTAGCTCTTTAAGAAGCTAAAAAATAGTATACATATGGATTTATTTGCATATACTTGCTTAACATGAAAGATATATTTGAGGATAGGTCTATTTTAAAAATATTTGGATTCTATGTTTAAAACACTTGCTCTCAACTCCTAATTTTCTGACTGACTGCAAAGGGGAATTTTCATTCATTTTCCAAAGTGATCAGTAATTCTTGCGAAAGTCGGGTCATGTGAGTCAGCCAAAAATACAATATACTCTTTAATGGATAATAGCTTATCTCAACAGTTATTAAGTAACGATGCACATATAGACCTAGAGAGCTCTTGTTAAAGTTCTTTGTGAAGGTAAAATGTTTTTTACCTTAATGCATTCCCTGTATTAAGGTTAAAAACCTGTCAGCTCCCTCAGCAGCCCCCCTAAATACTCCCCTGAGCCCAATCTCGATCCAGCACTGTGCACATCTGCAGCAGCTCTTCTTCCTTCTTCCAGCTCTCACAGGCTTGGCTAAGAGCAGAGGGAGCCATTGGCTCCTGCTGCTGTCAGTCAAAACCTGTGAGCATAGAGCAGGAGGTCGTCCAATCCAAGCTGTGTATCTGAATAGATGCAAGCAGCTTGACTTGGGAGCTAGCCCACAGGGGTGCCCCCATTGGAAGTGACTTCCTTTGGTGGGCAGTCAATAGAAGGAGGAGCCAGGAGCATCGGCAGGGGACCCGAGAAGAGGAGGATCTGGGCTGCTCTGTGTAAAACCAGTGCAGAGAGCGGGTAAGTATAGACATGTTTGTTAATTTAATGAAAAAAGGGAAGCTTTACAATCACCTTTAGCTAGCTATAAACTATGCAAATTCCTGAGCTGATTCTTGATAAACTGGACAAAATTCGCTATGTGAGTATCTTTCTTGCCACTCTCCCATCCAACATCCTTCAATTAAAGAACTGAAGGAGCTGGATGGAAAATTCTCACCTAAATAACAGCTGCATACAATCAGATACGACCGCTGTTTGAATATTCTTACAACCACAGGTACTGGTTGTATGAATACAATAGCTGCAGAGCTAGAGCTAGTAACAAGAGAGTTGTTAAGCTGTATAGAGTGGATGGAGGAATCCGTTTTTTTTTTTAATGCAGTACATGAACAGGTCAGGAAGAAATCGCAAAGCATAATTAAAACACAAAGTCACAGGGAGGGACTCTGTAAGCCATTTAAAAATGTGTCTTAGTTTCTCCAGTTAACACCAAAATTATTATCTTTCTTAGATCACCTCTCAAAAAATTAAAGCGGAGGTCCAGTGGGAATTAAAAAAAAATATGTCAACAGCTACAAAAACTGTAGCTGCTGACTTTTATAAAACGGACACTCACCTGTCCCTCGATCCCGCGGTGTCCTCACTCCGGCCGTGTTGACCAACCGTCCTGTCTCCTCAGTGCTGACATCTTCAGCTTGTGGCTTCACAACCGGGAGCCCACCGTGCAAGCACGAGTAGCACTGAACTTTGTGAATGGTCCCGTAGTCTTCTGGGACCTATCACATGTCCCAGAAGACTACAGGGAGGGAGGGAGGAGGACAGCTTCAACTTCTATGCAATCGCAGCAGAAGTGGGAGCGGGATACCTGTCAAATTTGGGTACCCCTACTCCCTAAAGGTGCCAATCCTTAACGGGGAGTGGGGGACAAAGCCTTAAAGTAGAACTTCCCCTTTTGGGTGGAGCTCCTCTTTAAGCTGTTTACACTATCAACATGTCCATCCTTGGCTCAACACGCTAGGGTAGATTATGTCCCCAGATGTATATCAGGGGTACAGTAGAGAAGCGAAAATGTAAGTTGCATAGATTGCCAACTTTACTTTTATATTGGCCATATGTGAAAAGATTCTAAGTCAATGAGAATATATTTATTTTTAAATTTCATTTTGTAAATGGATAGAACACTGTTTTAAACACCCCACCCTGAAAGTTTTGATCAATGAGTCAAACTCTGAAAAGTCTCAAATTGAAAACTGTGTACCCCCAGCTTCAGTTAAGAGATTAATGTTAACCTGTTTGTAAATAATGTAGAGTTTAGGACTACATATTATTTCTGTGTAGCAGATGACAGATAACTATTTAGTGAACTGGATGAATATATATCCTTTTCAACCTAGCCAATGGCATATCAGCGTTTAATTTGCCTGTTTTTCAGAATTATTGCTGACTATCATAAACACAGAGGGTCATATTCCAATTTTGTATCATATAGTTGTCTGGACATAATTAAGTCTGTATGCTCAGTTTTATTGCCTTATGTAAGTAGAACATTTGGAGTTTAAAGTGTTACTAAACCCAGGACCCTACATTCACTATATCTGGTCTCCCACAGTACACAGAACACGGAAATGCAATTATTTTAGTACATAAAAACTGCTAAATACCTTTTCTCAGCAGTTAGAGCAGTCTTGTGACTTCTACCAGTGCCCAGCAGAACACTGGTTAAAGCTTGTAGGAGGAGTTTTCATTTTCCCCTTATTGTCCTATGAGGCTGCAGGACCCTGGACCCCTGACCCTTTGTCCGGACAATGCTGATTGGCCCTGTGCTGATAACATGCACTCTTCCAAGAAAAAAAAAAACTTTCTAGCAATACATACCACACTGAGCGTGTACAGCATGCCCCCAAGGCTCTGTTCTATCAGCAGATGGATTGGGAACAGTGAAAGAAGGAGAGGATCAGAGAAGACAGGATCAAACATCCTTTTTTACACAATGTGGAGGATTAACCCCTTAGGTATCACACTGAGTATGACAAGCATGCTTTACTGTATATACAGACTGATTTTACTGATGTGGGTTTGGCAATACTTTAAGTGATACCCTTTACTTGTTAGCCTAATTTAACTGTCATATATGTACAAGCAGGGGCGGACTGACCATTTGGAAACTTGGGCACTGCCTGAGGGCCCCGGGTCAGTAGGGGGCCCCATGAGACCCCTGGTACCTTTTTCATAGGCTTTTTTGAGTTTGGGCAAGGACACAGAGGCCCCATGATCCCCTATTGCCCGGGGGCCCCATGAGTTCTCAGTCTGCCCCTGTGTACAAGCAATACAAGAAAAACATTGTTATGCAGGGAATTCAAGTACTCTCTGAAATGGTGCAATATATGGTCAGCAGCATTATTCACAGACTAGAACAAGAGAGTCAGCTATGAATTTACCACCATGGAAACTCTACGGTTGATTAATGATTATACCTTTAGAGCTGAAGACACTGTCAATAGTTCAAAAGCATCAAAGAAAACTACAAACTACATTTCACTGTGAAGAAAATGAATGATACTCTTCATTGCTTCCAGGTCTAATGCTACCAATATTCTTGTGCCAAAATTACCATTTTCCATCATGACTTGTTTAGTATAAGGTTTGGCAGGCATGTAACTTTATCTGCATCAAATAAGTAGAAAAATAGCAGATACTCTTCTGCAAGCTTTGGTTCCCACACCACCACTAATGACAGGAGCTGGTTCCTCAGAGTAGACTCTGCTCGAAAAGAAGAAAGCAGAACTGATCACTTTGTTGGAGGTCTTAAATCTGTTTATAAACCAATCCAACAAACATTTTTTTTGGAGTAGTTGCTTCAAATAGGCTCATATAGTGACAACAATTTTCTGTACCGCCATTACATAGCACAGTGGCTAAAGCTGGCTATAAACTTTAAAATACAATCTTTGTGTAGTCATCATTCAACTGCCTACAGTAAGTTGAGCACCTTTCTTCCTAGAGAGAAACAGGAGGGAAAAGGTTTGCCAATTTCAAAGTGCAGCCAGTGAAGCAGTTCATTTGTATGAATAACTACAAAATTTTCTTTAAGGCCTGGATTCAGACTGCCGCAATGTGATTCTGATGCGATTGTCAGTGTGATTATGTAGACTGACTATGATGCGACTTTGCATATTTTATGGGGACAAGCCGAACTGTAAGCCGAACACCAAAGTACAGGAACCTTTTCCAAAGGCACAATGATAAGAATAGGCACCATTGAGAATAATGTGATTTCCCCTGTCATATGTTTTTGTGCAACTCAAGAAGTTGCACTAGTGGAAACCAGCAATGAAACTAAGGGTCTGCTCACATCAGTGTGTTGTGGTAACACATGGAAAAACCAAGTTTTCTCCATGCAGTACTACAATGCACAGTGACCCATCAAGCACAGTACGAAGTTATTTATTTGGAATGGTACCCCAATGCACGTGCATTTTAGCATATCATAGTGCAATCTGTGAGCGGTAGCGCAGTGCATTAAAAATGTGGCATGTCTAGTTTTAGTGCCTTGGGGGGCTTTGGAAGCCCATTGGGTTTCATATTGGTCCAAAGAGATGGGGGCTGTTTATCACAACACACATGATTACCACAACACACTGGTATGGACAGGCCCCTATGGTTGGGTGGATGTTTTTAATTGATCTCCCATTGCTCTTATATTCTTTTATGGATGTTAACCAAAAGCCCCATATTAAAATAAATCCCTAAAACATTGAAATGATGGATGCAGATATCCATAACATTACTTCAGTAATGATAGCACTGCCATATTTAACACAAGGCACTTGAGCGCCTGTATCAAAGCAGAGAGCAAGTGCCAAAGCGTAACCGGCATGGTATCATTTATAAGCAGTGCTAAGTCAACACTGTTCACTTTATGTCTCTTTCATCTCCCTATATCTTTCCTCACAGTTGCCTTGAAATGAAATATGATGCTGCATGTACCTTCTGCAGGAAACATAAAACTACAATTAAATATGTCATCTATAGCATTTTGTTGGCAGGTAAGCATATAATACCACTGAGCTAGACAGTAGCTTTCCTTCCAAAAGAATGATTTGTAATACACTTTACTTACAAACAGTATATATTTCATTTACCTGATCATGTTGTTTCTGTAATAAAACTGGCAACCGGCTTATGCTTTAAAAATGTATGTGTACATACTTAAAGGATCAGTCCACTCAAAATGAATAACTTACTTCTGAGTGCATTTCGACAGTCAAGAACTATAGAAATGATCCCTGAAAGTATAGTCTTCAAATCTAATAAACTTAGTGTTTGATAGATTTAGGAGCCTTTAACCAACTGATTCTTTTTTCTCTGTCTCAGGGACTCTATATGAGAGCCTTTTGCATTGGATTTCCTTGATCTAAACAATTGCAATAGCCTTGTGAGGGAATCCCAATCTCCCTGTTGAATGTTTTCATTATTTAATACTATGGAGGATGCAACAGCTGTAGCTGAAACACTAGGTGGTCTGGAAGAGCTTTGGGATTTATAGCAAGGACATTTCACTGTTGGGCTATCAATAACATTTACAAAACCAGGTTCTAGATCAGCCCACCAGACCAGATGGACTGCTGGACTACATATATAATATGTACATAGAACAGCTGTATTTGATAATTATGTATGGACTTGTTTCTCACATGAATTATTAATGACTCCATTAAATGGGTAATAGCAAATGCCCATACCAAAATATTAGCATGCAAGACATTTTTTCAACATACCTGAGTGCAGCACTTTAGTGACCAAGCAATAAAAATATATTGTTATATCTAGATGCATCTTGGCTGTACTAAAGAGTATAGCAAAATGGATGAAAGAACTCCCTCTAACATGAGCAAGCCCTTAGGAGCACAGGTCATATGACACTGGTGTCATCTATGTTATTGCAAGGAGAGGGTAGGGGATATCCCAAATCTTTCATTCTATGACCTAGAAGTATATAGTAAATACAAAATCTTCTTTATATATAGTGACTATTTGGTTGCTGCATATATCACAGTTCTTTCTATTGTTTTAGTCATTGTTCCAAAATGTGAATGGTAGTTCTGTGAATTTAGAGCCATTTGTGTTTTCCTCAGGTTTCCTGGCATTGGTGATTGCAGCTTGTGTGCTGAACTTCAGAAGAGCATTGGCTCTCTTTGTACTTACTGTACTGGTCATCTTTTTTGTATGCTGGGATTTATTCATTGACAGATTTGAAGGCAAAATTGTGAAATTCTTCTCCCCGGTTGGAGCATTTCTCAAGAAACAATGGTTCTGGATGAAATGGTAACTAAATATTATTGCTGGGTTTACCTTTTATGATTACTACACAATTAGTGCCCACATGTACACCTGAAAGCGAAACTAAACTCTCTCAATCAACATTAACTCTTTTTAAATGCTTATGCTGCTAGCTGTAGTAAACAGATAGGAAGGTATATTAAATTTGCTTGTTTTAAAAGTTTTTTTACATTTCTTCAGTTAATTCCTGGTTTCCTTGCATAGTCAAATAATGCCATACAGTCTAGGAGACTTCAGGAGTGGAGGGGTTTTATCAGCTAAGCAAACCCTCCTGCCTGCATACCTGAGGTAAGGGCAGATGGATTCCAGGAAGTAAATGCTGCATAAATCATCTGCCCTTGCTCAAGATGGCCATGGCCAGAAATGCTAGGGGGTGTTTTTCAAAATGATTTCTCAGCAAAATAATGCATGGAGACATAGAGGAATGAGTGAGTTTGCGTTGAATATTAAAAAAGAAATACTGTTTTCAGTTTGTGGTGCTCAGATACAGTTTAGCTCCGCTTGAAGTTCTGTAATATGCTGTCTCTCAGAATTATCATAATTATTATTTCAATATTTATGTTGGCTATGTTGCATTTTACACCTGCCGTCTTATCCTTAGGGTAATATGGATAAGCCTTGTTGTTGGCATTATATTGTGGCTTATTTTCGATACTGCAAGAATGGGAAGCAATCAGCTGATTTCCTTTGGTGGCCTTGTGATGTATATTCTCCTAATGTTTGTGTTCTCCAAACACCCAACTAAGGTATGAAATAAATATCTGGAAATAAACAGAAACTGATCCATTCATTACAATCGAAAGGAACAAATTATTATCCTGTTTTACTTTTAAGCTGTTAAAATCATGTGACCAAGAAAGTTTGCAGTGTGGTATTTACACAGATCTTTTTTACCAGCATTTGGCAGCTTAGGTAGGAGGACTCTAAGGGATTTGGTAAAGCAGACATACTTACCTGATCCTCCATTCATGTAGGAACCTCTGTGCTGTTAGATTGGTCCCTGCAGCCTCTTTTCCCCCACGCTCCAGTGGTCTATGGTCCCCTAGTGTCATCAAAACTGATACAGGGTTCATAGTCCTGCACATGATGTGTAGAAGCCAAAGGGCAACTCACCACCATGTGCCAGGGGTGTGGAGGATCAGGTAAATAAAGTGCTTTCACTGTCCCCTAGACAAAATGGGTAGTTAAAGTGGTTCTAAAGTCCATATGTTTTTGACCTCTCTCCCAGTATCAAGGTAAAAAAATACATCAATATCTGCCACCCCCCAACACTTACCTTGCTCCTGTCACTGTTCCAGACACCCCTCCCCTCCCTTACAGCTTTCATAGGTGAAACTGAGGAAAGCTGAGCCATGGGCTCCTGCTGCTGTCAGTCATGCACCTAAGAGGAGAGACTGGGCTTACCAGCGCTCTGTGTATCAGGAGCCCACACGCACAGGTGCTTTCTTACCACCAAGATTGCTGAGGTGCCCAGAGCAGGGAAAAGCTGATAGCCCTGGCAGAGGACTGCCTGAGGAGCAGAAAAGGGTGATTTCTGTGCAATATCATTGCACATAGCAGATAAGTAAATCCTCTTTTTTATTTAATGAAGAAAACATTTTAATGTAATTTAAATATAAAAACCTCCGCTCCAAAGATATAATAAATAATTATCCAGCTGCAATCACTAAACTCACTGTGGAGTGTGCAAAAAACAAATATACATATGACTGTGCTCAAAATATCAAGTGTTAAACTAACTAAAAGAAGAAAAAGTGAAAGCCTTGGTTCGCAATGATGCGAATTGTGACAGTCCAAATCACATGACAAATTGCATCCAATGATTGGCAAAGGAACTGTTCTAATCCGGAGACACACCAATTAGAAAAGTAGTTCCTGCATTACCTTTGCCCAATTTGGGGTGTGACTTGCATAGACATCTGTGCATGAAGTCGCAGAGATGTCTATCAAGTCACATCCGAAGTTGCACTGCCATCTGACTTTCAAATCGTGCACCTTCAAGTGAAGTTGCATGATTTCCAAGGCGCATCCAGTGTGAATTGAGGCTTAAAATAAAATTATATAAAATGTATCAACAAAATATTCACTTTCAAAATATTGTGCAGCTCAGTTCACAAACAATGTGTCCATAATAAGTATTCTTAAATCCAAAATAACAAAAATAAAGTCCTTAATGTCCATTATCAAGTCGCACCCGAAGTTGCACCACCATCTGACTTTGAAATCTCACACCTTCAAGTGAAATCGCACAATTTCAGATCCAGTGTGAACCAGGGCTTAAAATAATACAATATAAAATGTATCAACAAAATATTCACTTTCAAAAATGTTGTGCAGCTCAGTTCACAAACAACGTGTCCATAATAATTATTCTTAAATACAAATAAACAAAAATAAAGTCTTTAATGTCCACCATCAAGTGCAATATATATATATATATATATATATATATATATATATATATATATTCTCTTTGCATAAAGGTGTGATGTCAAAGCACACAGTGTCCTTCACCTCTTCAAGTAAATGACTCACCTGTTTCAACACAACTTAAAAAAAATACAAAGTAAAAATGCGTTCTTTTAAAAGGTATCATCCACAATGCAGTCCACTTCCAATTCCATTGGAGCACTATGCAATGTTAAACAGCCATCGATGGGTTAATAGATCCACACTCTCTTCATTAATGGGCTTGCAAGCTTCACACAGTTCCAGAACAGTGGTCAACATGTCAAAAAATGAAAAAGAAGGCTTCACAGCCTAAAACAATTGATTATTTATTAATAAAAACCATCATAGGTACACTGACATTGCCATGCGTCATGCCTGACACTAAGGAGGTATTCGCATATACTAGTAAAGCCGCCAGCTCCAGCCGTGAACACAGGCTGAGGGTCAAAGCAGTTTAACTTTTTGCATTGTGAGTGCAACGCCACTGCAAGGGAGATGTTTCAGGTTCCTGGAGGGAAAAAAACTAGAAATGAACCTATGATCTTGCTGACTTAGTACAGATAAAGTGCTGTTCCCTGTATTATATATATATATATATATATACTTATACACACACTTGCTAGGTCAAGCTTGTTGTATTGAAGATTTACATTTTCCTGTCTATTTAATGTGTGTGTATTGTGATGACAGTAACCTTGCTTTTGCTGTCTATTGGGGAAAACAGCTTTAAGTGGGTAGTTTTATTCATTGTCAAAGAGCAGAGCAACGTGCTCCAGCTTCCCCGAGGTTTGCAATAATTCTGAAAAGCCTTGTGAAGGAAGCTTCTTTCTCTAAAAGGACCAATGACAACACTAGTCTAATCAACTTTGATTACATCAGGTACACACCACACCCTCGGCTCGCCAAACAGGCTTTCTCAGTGCTTCTGTCACAATATATTGTAATTTCTGGTAAACACAACAATAATCATGGTGCCCTGGTTCTGATGCTTCTGGCAAGTTTTATTAATGAATTGTTAAATAAACACATACAATCATACCTGTCCACCTCTAAGTATATAAACTGTCATCCCAATCTTACCAGGTGTAGGCCTAAAGTCTAGCACTATAAAAAAAAAATGCAAAATCAGCTTAGCATTTCACGTGGCTCCTGCAGCAAAATAAAATTTCTCTCTTCCTAGCACACACACCCTAGTGAAGAAATCTCAAACCTAGATTGTATCTGGTCCAACAGGAAACTAGAGATAGAGAAATACACCATATATATTATACTGAAAATGACTGATATCAACCAAGATGAACATGTGCACACTTTTAATACACAAACTAAAAATAATGTACATGTTGTCAAAAGTTAATATTTAATTGTATTTTTTATTGAAGCATTTCTTCGTAACGCCACTTTTTTATTTAGGTTAACTGGCGACAAGTTTTTTGGGGCATTGGGCTACAGTTTCTTCTAGGACTTCTAATTCTAAGAACGAAGCCAGGGTTCGATGCATTTGATTGGCTTGGGATACAAGTGCAGGTAAGAGCTTCCCATTGTTTTAGGGTTTATTACTGGCAATGCAAATGGCAAAGTACTCGCCATAGATACAAGCAGAAGTCATCATTTCCATCTAAGCTGCTATTATAATTCCTTTTTTCTGAGCATTGTGGTTGCATATTCCCCAAAACTTGCATAATAAAGAAATGTATAGCACATACACTATATTGCCAAAAGTATTGGGACGCCTGCCTTTACACTCACATAACCTTTAATGGCATCCCAGTCTTAGTCCATAGGGTTCAATATTGAGTTGGCCCACCCTTTGCAGCTATAACAGCTTCAACTCTTCTGGGAAGGCTGCCCACAAGGTTTAGGAGTGTGTCTATAGGAATGTTTGACCATTCTTCCACAAGCACATTTGTGAGGTCAGGCACTGATATTGGACGAGAAGGCCTGGTTTGCAGTCTCCGCTCTAATTCATCCCAAAGGTGTTCTATCAGGTTGAGGTCAGGATTCTGTGCAGACCAGTCACTTTCCTCTACCCCAAACTTGCTCATCCATGTCTTTATGGACTTTGCGTTGTGTATTGGTGTGCAGTAATGTTGGAACAGGAAGGGACCAGCTACAAACCAGGGGCAGACTGACAACTCATGGGGCCCCCGGGCAATAGGGGATAATGGGGCCCCTGTGTCCTTGCCCAAACTCAAAAAAGCCTATAAAAAAGGTACCAGGGGGGCATCTCATGGGGCCCCCTACTGACCCCGGGCCCTTGGGCAGTGCTCTAGTTTCCAAATGGTCAGTCCACCCCTGCTACAAACTGTTCCCACAAAGTTAGGAACATGAAATTGTCCAAAATGTCTTGGAATGCTGACACCTTAAGAGTTCCATTCACTGGAACTAAGGGGCCAAGCCCAACCCCTGAAAAACAACTCCACACCATAATCCCCTTCCACCAAACTTTCCACCTGGCACAATGCAGTTAGGCAGTTACTGTTCTCCTGGCAACCGTCAAACTCAGACACATCCATTGGATTGCCACACAGAGAAGCGGGATTTGTCACTCCAGAGAACAGGTCTCCACTGCTCTAGAGTCTAGTGGCGATGTGCTTTACACCACTGCAGTTGCTGTGTCACGTAACTGAGATGACAAGGTCGGCCTCACTTGTGTCACTAGCCCTGACCCCACTGGAAGTGGAACAGAGGATGTCTAGGGACCAGGGGGACAAGAGTGCCAGCAGATGTTGTTTGCAGCACTTGCAGCTGGAGTCCTTAAAAGACTGATGGACCACCGATTCAGGAACAGTAGCGATATGCTGGTATGGTAGATCGCCAGGCGTGCACCAGAGCAAGGCAGGAAGCTGGGGTGGGAGACAGGAGCAATGTCATAGGAATAGCCGGGGTCATCAATGGGCGGACAGTGAGGTACCAAATCATAAGCAAGCCAAAGTCAGGAGCAGAGCCGAGGTCAAGAACAAATATCAAGCAAGAGAGTAATCAAGAGTCAGGTCACGAACAAGCCGGGTCAGCAATAAGGGAATCACACAGGAACGAGCAGGAAACGGGGAACAGCTGAAGACCAGTCAGCACTCAGCACAGGCAGAGGCACCTTTTAAATAGTTTGTCTGGTGCCAATCTTCGCCGTGCGTGTGCGCGATCACGCATTTCTGTGCACATGCACATGTCTATTCGCCAGCCGTCTCACAGGAATTCCCTTACATGGTGACTTCTGCGCACTGTGTGCTTCAGCTGTTGCTGTTGTTCCCAGTTGCTTCCACTTTATTATAATACCACTAACAGTTGACCGAGAAATATTTAGTAGCAAGGAAATTTCATGGATGGACTTTGCAACCTATCACGGTACCACTCTTGAATTCACTGAGCTCCTGAGAGCGACCCATTCTTTGACAAATGTTTGTAGAAGCAGTCTGCATGCCTAGGTGCTTGGTTTTATACACCTGTGGCCAGGAAGATGATTAGAACACCTGAATCCAATGATTTGGAGGGGTGTCCCAATACTTCTGGCAATATAGTATAATTAAAAGAAAAATGTATCTTGTTTATGTGGCTATATAGTAGTGAAAGGTGAAAAGAAAATGAAACAAGGAGCAGCCCGCCTACCCTTATATATAAATATATCCAGGACTGGCCAAGTTTGATTTGTCTTGAAGAAAACCTGAGAGTATAAAAATTAAAAATTTGCTGTTGCTGACTTGTTTTTTAAAGAGGTGAGCTCCAGGGCTATCATCCTTGTCTTGGCTTCATTAACTAGTGAGTCCCTGACCTGCAATAAGCATTCAGACAGGAAAATCTTAAAAGTCTGATCTTTTGCACTAGAAACCTGTTCCAGGTCACTGATTACCTATGACGGCCCTAGAACCTGCACCTTTATAATCTAGTCAGCAATGGCAGGTCCAATAATAACATTTTCACAGATTTCATTTAAAGCTGAATTTTAGGTTAACTGTCACTTTAGTTTGTTTGGGCCAAGCTGGCCAAAACAAATTGCTTTCTACACTAGCAGGTGCTGGTGCTATATAAACTGTATAAAACCTTAACTACATACACAGTATAATGCAATATACAGTCTTGTGTTCCGGCGGTGAGACAAGTTTTCTCTGAATGAATACAAAGCTTCCTCTGATTGGTGTAGGCAGAGATTGTGACATCATCCACCTGCCTCAGCCAATCAGAGAAAGCTTTTTATTTATTCAGAGAATACAAAGCTGCCTAGCTGCCTAACTGAGCACAACTCAGGCTGACATTTGTTATGGGTGTGAGACAAGAAGTTCTCATCTCACTACTGAACACAAGGCTGTACACTGTATGTACAGTGGATATAAAAAGTCTACACACCCCTGTTAAAATGTCCGGTTTCTGTGATGTAAAAAAATTAGAGAAAGATAAATAATTTCAGAACTTTTTCCACCTTTAATGTAACCTATAAACTGAACAACAAACTGAAATCTTTTAGGTGGAGGGAAGTAAAAATAAAAAACTAAAATAATATGGTTGCATAAGTGTGCACACCCTAAACTAATACTTTGTTGAAGCACCTTTTGATTTTATTCCAGCACTCAGTCTTTTTGGGTATGAGTCTATCAGCATGGCACATCTTGACTTGGCAATATTTGCCCACTCTTCCTTGCAAAAACACTTCAAATCTGTCAGATTGCGTGGGCACCTCCTGTGCACAGCCCTCTTAAGATCACCCCACAGATTTTCAATCGGATTCAGGTCTGGGATCTGGCTGGGACATTCCAATTTTTAATCGTTTTCTGGTGAAGCCATTCCTTTGCTGTTTTGGATGTATGCTTTGGGTCATTGTCATGCTGAAAGATGAAGTTCCTCTTCATGTTCAGCTTTCTAGCAGAAGCAGAAAGTTTTTTGCCAATATTGACTGGTATTTGGAACTGTTCATAATTCCCTCTACCTTGACTAAGGCCCCAGTTCCAGCTGAAGAAAAACAGGCCCAAAGCATGATGCTGCCACCATCATGCTTCACAGTAGGTATGGTGTTCTTTTGGTGATATGCAGTGTTGTTTTTCTGCCAAACATATCTTTTGAAATTATGGCCATAAAGTTCAACCTTGGTTTCATCAGACCATAACACATTTTCCCACATGCTTTTTGGAGACTTCAGGTGTGTTTTTTCAAAATTTAGCCAGGCTTGGATGTTTCTCTTCATAAGAAAAGGCTTCAGTCTTGCCACTCTACCCCATAGCCTAGACATATGAAGAATATGGGAGATTGTTGTCACATGTACCACACAGCTGGTACTTGCCAGATATTCTTGCAGCTCCTTTAATGTTGCTGTAGGCCTCTTTGCAGCTTCCCAGACCAGTTTTCTTCTCGTCTTTTCATCAATTTTGGAGGGACGTCCAGTTCTTGGTAATGTCACTGTTGCGCCATATTTTCTCCACTTGATGATGACTGTCTTCACTGTGTTCCATGGTATATCTA
Source organism: Staurois parvus (assembly GCF_062004578.1). Classification (NCBI taxonomy): domain Eukaryota; kingdom Metazoa; phylum Chordata; class Amphibia; order Anura; family Ranidae; genus Staurois; species Staurois parvus. Next base: position 557,644 of record NW_028319228.1, on the reverse strand, counting down.
ATGCCTTAGAAATTCTTGTGTACCCTTCTCCTGACTGATACCTTTTAACAATGAGATCCCTCTGATGCTTTGGAAGTTCTCTGCGAACCATGGCTTTTGCTGTATGATGTGACTAAGTAAATGTCAGGAAAGACCAACTAGAAAAGCTGAACTTGCTTAATTCTGAATACAGCTACATCCCCAGTTTTAAGAGGGTGTGCACATTTATGCAACCACTTTATTTTATTTATTTATGTTTACAACCCCCCCCCCCCCAAAAAAAAAGATTTCAGTTTGTTTTTCCATTGAGTTATACAGTTTATAGGTCACTTTAAAGGTGTAAAAAGTTCTGAAATTATTTATCTTTGTCTCATTTTTTAGCATCACAGAAATCTGACATTTTAACAGGGGTGTGTAGACTTTATATCCACTGTAGATGTCATTAGCCTGGGCACAGATGCACATTAAAGCAAACCTGTTCTTTGCCCCCAAAGGGGCTTTCCCAGCAGCATATACTTATCTTTTGTTTATTTCCTCATTGTTGTATTCAGCCATAGGGAGATAAGAAAAAATAATTCCTCCAGGTATGCAGGAACATGTGATTAGCTTTCCTTTCCTTATCTCCACTCTCCTCTTTCATTTACCAAGCACCATCGCTCTCACAGAAGTGGAAGAAGTCCTCAGCCCTGTGTAAGCCCCAATTACAGCAACTGAGAGCTTACACAATCTCTCTCCTTGCTTCTATTGAGTAAATAAAGTGGTGGTGGAAGAAAAAGAAATGGTATGGTCTGCTGGAGAAGGGACATTAAAAACAAACCTGTTGCTTTATTCTATGTTAAGCACAGGTGTGTTGAGAAGTGGGTCTCTAAATAACTTTGAGTCAGCATGAATAAATTCCTGACATGCCACAGTATGAAGCAACAGTATAATTTTCAGCTTTATTTTAAACATTATAAAATAATCCTTGAGCTGCAGACAACATCTCAAATCATTCCAAGAAGTAGATAGCGACCCTGGATTATGTTTTGAACAAAGATAGCAGAGAGAAGTAGATGAGGGCATTGTTGGAGGGAGTACAGTGATCTCTTTGAGTAGTAAGAAATACTTGTAATTGTTCCCTGTTAAGATTACAGCATGCTTGCACTTAATATGAAAACATATGTATGTATGATGTTAAAGTAGCTGTAAACTCAAGGAGAGTTAAAAACCTTTTTTCATTAGATTAATTTTATCATGTTCCTAATCCATGTTTTATTTTATTAACTTGCCTGTAATGTATTTTATGCCTAAAAGAGAAGGTCATGTGCTCCTAAGAGATTCATGGACCTGCTGGTGGGCTTGTACACAGTGGGGAATTCACTATCATTTGAGGAAATTATGTTTGCTGCTGGGTGTCCCCGTTTACAAGACAAGCACACCCAACAGCTACACAGGAGGGGAGGAGTGGATGGTGGGGAGAAGCAGCTGGAGGGAAATCCCCAATAATGTAAACCAGGAGGGATGGCCAGGGGGTGTTGGATTAGTACTGACCACAGAAGGTACAGGCACACTGCGGTTTTTTTTTACTAAAGCTGGTTCACTCAGAATCTCGTGCAAGTCTGCATAGAAACCAATCAGCTTCCAGGTTTTATTGTGTTTTGGCGGTTTTCCTACCGCACCTATTCACTTGGGTCTATCTAAGATTATAAATGTAATGTGATTATAACCTTTTGTCTATACAGTACATGAATTTAGCCAATCCTGATGTGGCTAAAACCAATAATGTTAATACCAAATGATAACAACTGGGCAAAAAGAAAGATCTAATTTATTTACACAGTAAAGAAGCTGACTACTAATCAGTTATGACAAAATAAATAGTAGCCGGCATAACTTTAAAAGTAGTAATATTACAATGCAAATACAGAATTTTACATATACAAAGAAAGACTACAGGAAAGAAATACAGAAAGGAAACATAGAATAATACATTTCACAGACATCCTGATGATTGGTCTTCCAAAGAGGCAAGGGGACAAAGAGGCAGAAATGTGAGCAATGTCATACTTTATACCCCCTCCCCCCTCCATTCCAGGTAGTCAAACCCTTCAACAGGTTCTGGTATTTTGCCATTTCTGTTCAAAGGGGGGCTCTGTGATTTGTGAAAGACATTGGCCAACTGTAGTTCATCATATGGAATTTAGGATGGGCCAAAGCAAAGCATACCTCCTTTGAAAACCGGGTTCCCACAGCAAAATCTATGACAATACTCCCTAGGAGGTGTTAGAAATGACGACTCCAGGGCTTATTCAGCCTGATGGCCCTACTGTCATAAACCTCTACAGGAAACCTTCTAAGGGGGGTGTTGAGGTGATGCAACAGATAAGTTACAGAAATTGAGACCCCTATCAGAAGTTCACATTAATATTAAAAATTATTGTAGGCCCAAAATATCTATCACAATTGGTAAAGCTTAATTGAAGAAGCTGAGGTTAGAAGCTGATTGGCTACCATGCACAGGTGCACCAGATTCTAAGTGAACCAGCTTTAGTAAATCTCCCCCACTGTGCTCTTGTACAGTGTGCCTGTACACACCACGAGATGATACTGGCATGGTCAGTTTATGTCATAAAATTGTGCCAATATGAATTAAAGCATCCAAACCATGTGATTATGCAACAACGGTGAAAACATTGAATACACCTTAAAAGTCCATAATGTGTGCAGTTTACACTCAGGAGGAGAGGCACAGGCAGGATCAACCAGGTATTACAGAACACTGGCAGCCTGAAAAAAAAATTGTGACATTTAGTCTACTAGTTGGTTTCTAGAGGAGTTTATTAGCTGTAAAAACACTCTGACGCTGTAAAACGTGGTAAAATGCAGCAAACCAGCATTTATTTTGGAGCAAAAAAATTTTTTTTTGTAAAATAAAAAAAAGGTAAAAAACGCTCACACGGAAAAACACGGCTAAAAAACTTTTTTAACGTGACTTTACACAGCTAACGCTACCAGCAATATTAAAACACCCAGTGTGCATGGAGCCTAAAAAGCATGATTTTTTGGGGGGAGTAGCAAACACTTTGTTAAATGAGGACAAGCTTTATATAGCATAGTAAATTAATGAGTTCAATATAATTGATCTTTTGTCATACCTATGGACCTATAACATGCACCGTATGGAAAAAAATGTTTATGTGCTAGTAACATGAAAAAGTAAAGTCAATCTATGACAATTATATCACATAAATGTGTGATTAATATTACACAAAGAAGGGTGTATGCTGGCATATTTGAATTTATATGAAGGGTTTTAATACTGTTTTATACAGCGATTCAAACAGAAAAAAAGTGATTGCACAATTGCCATTGTAGATCCAAACATTGATGGAACAAAATCTTGGTGCCAAAGACTGCTCCCTTGTAATTCTACTTTCAGTGATGCTGAACATGATGATAGAATTGCAGAGAGAAAACATGACAGGGATTCAGTAATCTTTTGCAACTCCGCAACAGATTTCTTTGTCAATTAATGCTTAGCTGATACCTCTTCAAAAACATGCACATGGCATGTACGTTAAGTGATTTCAGCATTCAGCCATGACTGCCAGCCAAGTGAATGTCACAATATAAAGCAAAGAATGGTGGCATACAAGCAGGCCGTAATGATCCATCACAGAACAGCTAGTGACAAATTAAAGAGGACTTAGGCTGCATGTATGCTATTTACATGTGCAAGTTTAACCATTACATGTGTTTTTATCTGTAAATTATGATTTTTCCCTGGCAGTGCCTTCCTTTTCTTTTTTTCATAACATACAAAATATTTACCAGCACACTTTCCAGCTAGTCAGCATGAAAACACACTTAGAATATATGTAAACCCTCACCTTGTAAGACAACCCATTCAGTTTAAAATAGAAATGAAAGGCAAAACATTTGTTTATATACAGTATATAAAAACATTTTAAATACCATTTTTCCCCTTTTTATAAGTGATCACATACCCACTATTTTCAGCTGCATAAGGAGCTCAGAGTGCTGGAGAAAGAGAAACAGTAGGATACTGATCTTCCCAGTGAATGGCTGTGAAAAGGGGGCATGTCAGGACAAGCATTGGATTAGCTCCCATCATTGGATTAGCTCCCAGCACAGTTAGACAACTGACCGCACTGTGTTCTCATGGCTAGTGTGGTCAGTTTTTAATAGGAATGCAGAGGGTATTGCAGAAACACCAGGTATTTCACACAAAGAAAGAAATACAAAGAGAACAGGATACTTTTTCATACAAGTACATGGTACAGCAGACACATATCAGGACTATGAAATGTTGGCTTTACATAGCCATAAACTGTTTCATTATTTTAGGGTAAACAGGTTTTAGATGCGTACATTTGCAAATACATATGAAAATACACTATCTTGGCAAGTCACCCCTGCAAAGTATGTTTCCTAACTCTGAGATCACAGCAGAGAAATACAAAGCAGCATGTCTCCCTAGTAAAACACACAGCACATATTGTTAAGCAGCGCATAGCACACAGTTAACCCTTTGATCTCCCAAGATTTTTACCCCTTCCTACACAGTGTCATTAGTACAGTGTCAGTGCTTTTTATTAGCAATCACTGTATTATTGTCACTGGGGATGTCAGTGGCAGTTAGTCAGGTCCCACCCAGTGTCAGAATGCCCACCACAGTCCCATTATAAAAGCTAATCACTGACATTACTAGTATAAAAAAAATAAATAAAAACTCCAGTATATATACCGCCATTTGTAGACTCTATAACTTTCACGTAAACCAATTAATTTACACGTATTGGGATTTTTTTTTTTAGCAAAGACATATAGCAGAATACATTTTTTTTTTCCAAAAACAATTTTATTGAAAAAAATTAAAGCAGAGTAATGACAAATACAGGTTAAAGTCAGATCATAGACACAGCTTAATAGTTGCCCGTTTCACAGACGGGGTGTAGATCTGGAACACATATAATGTTGTCAAGTAACATAGAATTATACAAAAGGACGTAAACCAGAAACAGGAGAGAGCAGGTTCCAAACCAGGACAGGCATATAAAAATATAAACATAAAGTAGGGTAATGCTATCAACCAAGCCTCATATGAGCCCCGTTAAAGAACAAATGTGATGTGGTAGGATGTGATAGGGGGGTGAGCTTAGCAGATAATCAGGTGTCTACCCCTAAGGGGCGGAGGCTGAGGAGCTGCAATTATACCTGTAGGACAGCTAATATTCTAGAATCATTTGAACTCAAAGAAATTAGAAAGTAGTGATAAGGATGCGGGATAAGAAGAAGTGGGAGAAAGAGAGGGCGAGAAAGAGAGGAAGAAGAGGGAGAGGGGAGAGAGATGGAGAGAAAAAAAAAAAACGGTGGGGGGGATGGAACAGTTGCAACTACATCAGGTCACACTGTTTTAAGCTAGTCCGAGCAACACTCAGATGTCTCATATGGCATTATAGGTAGGCTTGTGTAATAGTCCACTATAAGGGTCAGTTTTCTTAATATTTGGGTCATAATATTCGGTCTTGGTTAGGCAGGGTGTACAGTAGCAGAATACATTTTGGCCTAAATTTATGAAGAAATTAGATTTTTTTAAATTTTTTTACTGGATATGTTTTACAGCAAAAACTCAAAAATATATATTTTTTTCAAAACTGTCGGTCTTTTTTGTTTATAGCGCAAAAAATAAAAACTGCAGAGGTAATCAAATACCACTGAAAGAAGGCTCTATTTATGGGAAAAAAGGACACACATTTCATTTGTGTACAGTGATGCATGACAGCGTAATTGTCAGTTAAAGTAACACGTGCTGCATCACAAAAAATGGTCTGGTCAGGAAGGGGGGTAAATTCTCTGGAGGCAAGTGGTTAAAATTTCTGTATGCACATCAAGACTCACCTGTAATTTGGAATGAAGTGCACCTTTAAAATTGAAGATATGCAAATCCGACTCAGTATTGTGTTGACACAAATCAGTTGATGGTACAAAGTGAAATTGAATGCACTTGAATCAGTAAACATGTAAGTGTATTTCCTATAAACTGTCATTTTTTGTATCATTTTTTAGACCTTTTTGGAATACTCAGATACAGGGTCAAAATTTGTGTTTGGTGATAAGTATCTGGACCATTTTTTTGCTTTTAAGGTAAGACTTACACAATCCTACTTTTTTCATCTGTATTAACTTCTCTTTATCCCTAGTATGCCCAAATTAAGTCATCCATCTAGCTACATAACTAGTATTTTTCACAGATTTTTTTTTTGTTGTTGTTGCTTATCATTTGTTTTATATGTGGTAGCATAAAATGTAACAAGTTTTGCTTTAATTTGCAAATAACTTTGCCAAGCTTTCCACCTAAAGCATAACTGATACAGGGAAAATTGCAGAATGATTACTGTCTATTTGTAGTAACATTAGTTGCTGAAAATCATGGGTGAAAGACAAAGCTAGCTTTTCACATTTTAACTTCCTTTTGCATTAATTGCCCCGAAACAATACATGTGTAATTTCTGCATTATAACATTGCTACTTCCAAATGAACAGGCACATAACTAATGTGAGAATGGCTCTTGAGCTAAACTTGTTGAGATGACCTTATTCATATACAGCAGATCTTTAAAAAAACAATCAATTAAAAAGACTACAAATTCCTTTGTTCCAAAGCTGATCCCATACTATACACAGACTAAAATGTAACTTCCGCTTCTGTTTTGTGACTGTCATCACTTAGGTCCTGCCGATTGTGATTTTCTTCAGCACGGTCATGTCAATGCTATATTTTCTTGGCTTCATGCAATGGCTTATTAAAAAGGTGAATATTCATTTCTGTTATTTATCTGTATATCTTTTCTGGAGGAACATTTAGTTCTGTATAATTACCTTATACTTTTTTAGGCTTAGGCCGAATAACATTTTTAATGGTTACATCATTCAATTGTTTTGAAAAATTTCTATTATAATGTTAACACATTGTTAGTGCCACCTGGATCCTGGTAACAAGACTGAGTGGGAGGAATTTTGCATTGAGGGGAATTAACTAAAACAGAAGCAGTCACATTCTGGAGCATAGTAACCAATGAGCTTCTAACTTTAGCCTATTCAGTTAATGTGTTACTAAACCCAGGAGTCTGCATTCACTATATCTGGTCTCCCACAGTACACAGAATATGGAAGTGCAATTATTTTAGTAAATATAAACTGCTAAATACCTTTTCTCATCAGCAGCTAGAGCAGTCTTGTGACTTCTATCAGTGTCCAGCCGAGCACATGTTAAAGCTTGTAGGAGGAGTTTTCATTCTGCTGTAGAAGGATGCAGGACCCCTGATCTCTGTCTGGACAGTGCTCATTGGCCCTGTGCTGATCAAATACACTCTCCAAACAAACAAAAAAAAACCTCTCTAGCAATACACACCAAAGTGAGCATGTGCAGAGTGATTCCACACAATATGTCTTATCAGGAGATAAGACGGGGACACGGGAAGAAGGGGAGGATCAGAGATGTCAGAATCAAACAGCGTTTTTACACAATGTGGAGGATTAACCCCTTAGGTTCCACAGTGAGTGTAACAAGCATGATTTGCTGCATATACAGACTGATTTTGCTATTGTGGGTTTAGTAAGACTTTAAGCTTTGAAAATGAACAATAGAAGCAGATTGGTTGCCATGCACAGTTGCTCCAGATTCTGGCTATTCCATTCTTAGTAAATTCTCATCAATATATCCTGGGCTGACAGTAAAATGCTATAAAATCAGCTTAACTGTTTTTTCTTTTTGAAGGTTGGATGGGTAATGCAAATAACTATGGCAACAACTCCAACAGAATCTCTAGTTGCAGCAGGGAATATTTTTGTGGGCCAGGTAAGCCATTTATGTTTTTTTAAATCATTTATTACATTTTACCTATTTGTCTTTCAAGTAACATTTACATCACTCTTAAAAAAAAACTGTTCTGGCTGTCAGGCTGACTCGATTCTTGAAATAATTCCTCACTGCCTTAAACAAGTATCAAGATCAGGAGTTGTGACTCCACTATGAATTTTCTGATCTACATTCATGTTCCAGGTCAGTGTCAGAGTGCTGAAGACAGAAAGGGCCTGTGTCCCTGGGCTTTTGTACACTTTATTTACTTCAAACGGGTTTCCATTCTCATACAAATATATGTGAAAGAGAAACCCACTTGAAGCAGGCCAAATGTAGGTCATACAGAGTTTAATTGCAGGTCAAATGCACCAAATAATTTCAGAAGCATCTCAAATTGTTGTCAAATGGATGCCATCATGTTCTAACAGCCAAGCAACGGGCATTGTCATAAGGAGATAAACAAGGGCAGCTTCTGTATTTCTCTTACTGTATGTTTCCTTTAAAACTGATCAAGAAGGTAGGGCCTGATACCTGACCTTGTATTCACGTCTAATTGGGACAGAAGAACATAGGGAGGGGCATCCACCACCCCCTGAATGGCTATATTGCCAAAAGTATTGGGACGCCTGCCTTTACACGTACATTAACTTTAATGGCATCCCAGTCTTAGTCCTTAGGGTTTACCCTGTGCAGCTATAACAGCTTCAGCTCTTCTGGGAAGGCTGTCCACAAGGTTTAGGAGTGTGTCTATGGGAATGTTTGACCATTCTTTCAGAAGCACATTTGTGAGGTCAGGCACTGATGTCGGACGAGAAGGCCTGGCTCGCAGTCTCCGCTCTAATTCATCCCGAAGTTGTTCTATCGGGTTGAGGTCAGGACTCTGTGCAGGCCAGTCATGTTCCTCTACCCCAAACTCACTCATCCATGTCTTTAGGGACCTTGCATTGTGTACTGTTCATGTTGGAAGAGGAAGGGACCATCCCCAAACTGTTCCCACAAAGTTGGGAGCATGAAATTGTTCAAAATGTCTTGGTATGCTGATACCTTAAGAGTTACCTTCACTGGAACTAAGGGGCCAAGCCCAACCCCTGAAAAGCAGCCCCACACCAAACTTTCCACTTGCCACAATGCAGTCAGGGAAGTACTGTTCTCTTGGCAACTGCCAAACCCAGACACGTCCATTGGATTGCAAGACAGAGAAGTGTGATTCATCACTCCAGAGAACATGTCTATACTGCTCTAGAGTCCAGTGGCGGCGTGCTTTACACCACTGCATCCGACACTTTGCATTGCACTTGGTGATGTAAGGCTTGGATGCAGCTGCTTGACCATGGAGTTCCATGAAGCTCTCTATGCACTATTGTTGTGCTAATCTGAAGGCCACATGGAGTTTGGAGGTTATTAGCTATTGACTCTGCAGACAGTTGGCGACTACTGTGTACTGTGCGCTTCAGCATGCGTTAACCCCGCTCTGTCATTTTACATGGCCTACCACTACGTGGCTGAGTTGCTGTTGTTTCCAGTTGCTTCCACTTTGTCATAATACCACTAACAGTTGATCATGGAATATTTAGTAGTGGACTTATTGCACAGGTGGCAACCTATTACGGTACCACGCTTGAATTCACTGAGCTCCTGAGAGCGACCCATTCTTTTACAAATGTTTGTAGTAGCAGTCTGCATGCCTAGGTGCTTGATTTTATACACCTGTGGCCCTGGAGGTGAGTGGAACACCTGAATCCAAGGATTTGGAGGGGTGCCCAATTCTTTTGGCAATATAGTGTGTATATATATATATATATATATATATATATATATATATATATATATACACACACTTGTTTTTGTATTTGTTTATATCAGACTCGATGGACAACTGAAAATAAAAAAGCAAACATAAAAGCATTCCCTCTTAGGAAATGCCAAAAGCTGTTGCAGCTATATTGGGAGACCCAAAAATGTGTGATTGATGTCAACACTAATATCTTTACAAATCAAGGAACAGCAAGACATACCAGCAATTTTGGGGTAACCACCAACTTAACAGCAGTCTTTTGGGAAAAGACAAGACTACCATAAAATAAAACCAATGCCAGCATTCATTTTGTAGAAAACCAAAACATTTTACAATATGAGTTTGCAGACACAAAGGTGCACCATTTTTTTGCACCATTATCAACATTAAATATGAAAACTTGCAAAAACTATATTTTGTTCAGTAGACAGGTTTTAAAGGTTTCCCAATATAATTATATAGGCACTGAAAGTTGAAAAGCCAAGGAATAAATCTCACTTATTCGCTTATTCTAATTGTTTTATTCTATAATTAGCACATGGTTATCATGCCTTAATTCCTTATCATGTTCTTTTTTATACAAGAAGGCTTGATATTGAAAAGAAAATTGCTAATGATAAGAAAATGAAAAGTTATGTTTTACAATCTGTAGAAATTCAGATAGTCTGATGCAGCTGTGATAGGGGAGAAGACGTTTATGCTGCTGGGGTCCTGGGGGGCTGTAGGCTAATTGTTTTATACTGCTTGCTCCAACTATAACTGAAATGCTTTACATAATCTGGGAGTCCAATCTCATTGATATCAAGACATGTCATTTTCCCACTTAACACTATGTGCTAGATAATTTACAGCAGATCTGCAACCAAGATTACTTGATAATACTGATGCTTGTTTTTGTTTGCAGACTGAATCTCCTCTTCTAATTAGGCCATACTTGGAGCACTTAACCAAATCAGAAATCCATGCTGTGATGACTGCTGGTTTTGCTACAATTGCAGGGAGTGTACTGGGAGCATACATTTCCTTTGGTGTGAGTATTGGAATTCAGTAACAATTAATGTCATGTGCCCAAACATTATAATTCTTTTGCTTAACAGAACTGTCAATAGTAACAATTGCTACTTCAATGCTATGTATACATGTCCATTTGTGGTATTCTTCTAAAACAAAAAACAAACAAAATGTCAACATACGATGGAAATTATCCTCCTTTTTTCTCCATAAATTTCACTGGGACTTTTTAAAGACAGCATACCAGTACCAGATGGGCATATAATGAAAACTGACAAAATGAGCATAAGAGCATATGTACCAAAGATGTGAAGGGATGTTGCAGGCAGAATGGTAAATCACATAACGGATACAATATAACCTCCCCCAAACAAATATCCCAAGAAGGCAGGCATCTCTTTTAGAATGGATTGATCTCTTATTTATTTATTTCAGGTACTTATATAGCGCTGTCAATGTACACAGCGCTTTACATATATATTGTAAATTCACATCAGTCCCTAACCCTCAAGGGGCGTACAATCTAAGGTCCCTAACTCACATTCATACATACACATACTAGGGCCAATTTAGACAGGAGCCAGTTAACCTCCCAGCATGTTTTTGGAGTGTGGGAGGAATCCGGAGCACCCAGAGGAAACCCACACAGGCACATGGAGAACATGTAAACTCCAGGCAGGTGGTGCCATGGTTGGGATTTGAAAAAAAAAACCCTAGTACTGTTGATATTGTTCTTAAAATCCTTCTCTTTTTTTTTAATTTAAAATCTATTTTTTCATACGAGATATCTTACTGTACACTCTAACAATTACCACAAAAATAAATAGGGAAACAAAAGGTATTTGGCAAATCTTTACCTTCCATGCCAGAACTGTGGAGTTTATTTACTAAAGATGGACAGTGCAAATTCAAGCTCAGTACTGCAATAGAAACCAATCAGCTTCCAGGTTTTATTGCCAAAGGTTAACTGAACAAGCTGAGGTTAGAAGCTGATTGGTTTCTATGCAGAAGTGAGCCTGATTATGCAGTCTCCCCAGCTTTAGTAAATAAACTCCTGTGTGTTTTCACATGGGACTGATGACTTCTGGCACTTATTCTTCTTGCATCAGGTAAAGGAATTATAAGAAATAAATGAGCATTTGAGATTAGGTAAGGGTTAGGTCAAATGTTTGAGGGTTTTCTTATTATTATTATTATTATTTAAGGTACTTATATAGCGCCATCAATTTATGCAGCGCTATACATATATATAGTACATTCACATTAGTCCCTAACCCTCAAGGGGTGTACAATCTAAGGTTTGCTTAATGTCCATCACAGTGCAAGTCTATAAGCATTCTCTATTATAAAAGAAATGCACTACCTATGAGTCCGATTAGCTTTACAGTTTTTATGCAGAACGCAGAAAGAGCAACTGGGAGATAATTCTTGTGGCTTGTTACAGGGTATACATCTCATTTATAGAGTAGTTACACCCATGGGTTGCTAGGGGTCTTTTCTGTGCAACACCCTATCTAAGGCTGGCCATACACTATACAATTTACTTACAATTTTCTGTCCTATTTCTGCCCAATTTCCTTTAGATTTACCTTCAATTACGTAGTGCAAGGGCCTGCCTAATCAGATACAATTGAAAGTGTTGTTTAGGTTTGACCTCATATTATATGGTTTTTGGTAAATGTAAAGCAAAATTCTCAAGAAAATTCTAAAATGTATGGCCAGCCTAAGCAAGGGATATATAACTAGGAGGTTCTGGGGGAGGAGGAGTCCAGAAAGGAGTCCAGAATGAGGTGGAATTAGTGTTTTTCAGAAGAATGAAGATTTCCTGAACCACAATGTAGTGGCGTAGTGTACAGGGGTGGACTGACCATTTGCAAACTCGGGCACTGCCCGAGGGCCCGGGGTCAGTAGGGGACCCCATGAGATGCCCCTGGTACGTTTTTCATAGGGTTTTTTGAGTTAGGGCAAGGACACAGGGGCCCCATGATCCCTTATTGCCCGGGGGCCCCATGAGTTTTCAGTCCGCCCCTGGTAGTGTAACACCTTCCTTTGGAGAAAAGCATAGAAAAACCCTTTAATAGGAAAGAGGGGAAACTGAATCATTCTTTTGCCTGCCGAAACTTAGACCGAAGACTGTGAATAAATATTGGGTGCTGCATCTCTCCTTGTGGTGAGTTCCTTTTTACAAGTCAGACTAAGTAGAAAACACATCTTGTGTTGTTTGCTCTTAGGCATGACCTATGTTTTTAAAAGATTACTATATGTTACAATTAATACAATTATAGACTACAGTATTCCTTTCATGGGATGATGATGGATATAGCAGTGATTAACAAGTGAATCCTCTAAAATATTATGCAGAGAAAGTTCTTTTTTTTTTACGTTGTATAAAAATGAAGATTTAGATGTAACACACAATGTAAGGTTATGTTGTGTGCACAGGGTCCCATTACTCCAGAGGACCCAAGCATTATTTTCCTTTACATTTCAGTTCTCCTCTTACTCTAAATTGGAAACAAAGTGAAAGGGCAATCTAGATTATGAAAGAACATTTATCAAGATATTTATTACAGCAAAAGGATAATGCTTTTACATTGTATCAAACTGTTGTCAAGTAACTAATAAAAGTAACTATTAACCAACAAAGAGTTTTTTCTGGTCTATTGCAGGTGTCCTCCTCACATTTGCTAACTGCTTCTGTCATGTCTGCACCAGCAGCACTTGCTATAGCCAAGTTATTTTGGCCAGAAACAGAGCAAGTAAAAATCAATATGAAGCAAGGTCTTCAGCTGGAGAAGGGGTAAGGGGCATGTCAGAGGAAATCATAAATGCACATCTGAAGCAGACTTTCTGCAGAGATTTGAAATGACATATAATGTACCAATAGAAATAACAATAAAATCATCCAGTCTAGAAATTTTCATCCACATTGTTTGACAATCTCATGTAAATAGCTAACCATCTACTGTGTGGGAGAGCAGAAAACCTGTTCAATTGTTTGAGATAAACCAGAATGGGCAACATCTGCATCCACTTAAACATAAACATTCAACCACACCAAGCATTACCATCTGTGCAATTGTGCCTGAGGGTGTTTGGATTGTGTGCGTAAATCTAGCTGCACTTTGAAGTCTATGGTCAACTTAATCTAATAAACACATTACTTTAAACATTCAGTATGTTCTTAATTTCATTATCATTTACAGCAGAGTGCGAAAAATAATTTGCATACATATTCCTCTATCTGGTAATTAGAGATGTGCACAACAAAAAAATTTGTTTAGTTTCAAGTTCATTTGTTAAGTCAATCATTTTGTGTAGTCGTGTTCGTTATGTTAGAATGATTTGTTTTCAAAAATTTGCTTTATATATTCGGATTTGTTTCACATATTCTTTGTTCCGAATCGCTTCATATTTTCAGAAGAATCAGATTCATTTGTTATGTCCTTATGTTATTTTGGTGACTTGCTTGTGACCTTGATGTGACTTGCTTGCAACTTTGGCCAATCATAACAATAGAGAGTGTTAGAGATGAGCGAATTGAACATGGCGAAGTGGAATTCGTTTCGAAGATTAGGAAAAATTCGATTCGCGCCGAATCCGAAAATTAGCAAACTTCGGATGCACGAATCGAATTTTCCCAAAAATGGCGGCGACATGTGTGGCGACGGAGCGGGGATCTCTGGGAAGGCGCGCAGACAAGGCGCGCTGACCCATAATGCATTCATTCATGACATGTGATCGCATTAGCCAATCAGCAGCCAGCCAGCCAGCACTGTGTAATGGTGGAGCTATAAATCGCGGCCATCTTAGAATTCTCCATTAGCCTCCGGTCATTCAAGAGAGACAGACCTGTCTGTATTAGGGACAGAGTTAGGGCCACAGAGACTTTAGGGCCACAGAATCGTTACTCAGGGACACAGAATCGTTACTCAGGGACACAGAATTGTTACTCAGGGACACAGAATCGTTACTCAGGGACAGACACAGAATTGTTACTCAGGGACACAGAATTGTTACTCAGGGACACAGAATCGTTACTCAGGGACACAGAATCGTTACTCAGGGACACAGAATCGTTACTCAGGGACACAGAATTGTTACTCAGGGACACAGAATTGTTACTCAGGGACACAGAATTGTTACTCAGGGACACAGAATCGTTACTCAGGGACACAGAATTGTTACTCAGGGACACAGAATCGTTACTCAGGGACAGACAAAGAATTGTTACTCAGGGACACAGAATTGTTACTCAGGGACAAAGAATCGTTACTCAGGGACACAGAATCGTTACTCAGGGACACAGAATCGTTACTCGGGGACACAGAATCGTTACTCGGGGACACAGAATCGTTACTCGGGGACACAGAATTGTTACTCGGGGACACAGAATTGTTACTCAGGGACACAGAATCGTTACTTTCTGCTTCACAACCACTATTGAATTAAAGAGTATGTCAGACAACACGCAGAGGAGTGGCAGAGGAGGCAATGTTTCAGGAGCGAGCAGACGTGGCAGCAGAGGAAGGGGTCGAGGCAGCACTAGTCGCAGCCAGAGGCCAGTGCTCCCGGTGTCATCCAGCGGTTGTGTCTCCACCGACAACCCTGCCGTCATCGATTGGTTGACTCGGTCGTCTTCCTCTTCCCAGGTCACCTCTGACACCTACAGCCAACGGTCGGTGGGTATGTCAGACACAACCGTTAGTTGGCATGGCCCGGGAGCAAGCCCA
The DNA here is from genome assembly GCF_062004578.1 of Staurois parvus. Lineage (NCBI taxonomy): Eukaryota > Metazoa > Chordata > Amphibia > Anura > Ranidae > Staurois > Staurois parvus. The sequence continues at coordinate 542,262 of NW_028319228.1, read as the reverse complement.
CTGAAATCACGTGTCCTCTACCTGCCCCTGTCCTTTGGTGTTCCCTCACCAAGTGAAGTATCGCATGCTGTGGGCTTAGCCCCACTGTACAGTGAGGAAGAGCTAACAGAGTGCGGTCAGGAACGGGGGGAGACATCCGCCTCTTCAGCAGCCAGGCGAAGAAGTACTGGCGAGGAGAGTGGCTCGGTAGCCGGTCTAGAGACAGGTCTGTCTCCTGACCCACACACAGCCGAGGGGGCTAGTAGTGACGCGGAGACCCTAATTGATGATGATGAGGCTGATCGCACTTGGCAGCCTCGTCGTCATCAGGCTATTGCTTCCGCATCATCAGGAGAAGAGGGTGCCAGCTTGCCAGCGAGCAAAACAGTCGGTGGGTTGCCCAGGAGGCAGCAGGGTCGCAGCAGTGTCAGTGGAGGCAAACGGCCACGGAGTAGAGCACCAGCTCCACTGCAGCCTACCACCACGGCCAGTAGTGGTGCCGGTGTGCACGGAGGAAGTAGCAGTCAGCCAGTGAGGAGTAGCGGGGGCAAAGTTTCCTACTCGGCGGTGTGGCAATTTTTCGTCAAGCCGCCCGAGGAAGTAAACGTAGCCGTATGTCGACTATGTGGCCAGAAAGTCAAGCGTGGCCAGGGGGCCCATGTTGGGACTACAGCGTTGCGTCAGCATATGCAGCGTTGCCATTCGGTGGCCTGGGAAAACCGTGATAAAGATACGGCGGTTCTGCCTGCCCCAGCCCCCGCTCCATCACCCGCTCCGTTACTTGCTCCGTCACCCGACGTCAATCGCCCTCTATCAGCCAGTCAAGGCTCCAACACCTCTGCTGAGGGGAGTTGTCGCTCGTTGGCATCTTCCGCTCGTTCAGATGCTCCTTCTCCTGCTACTCCTCTTCACGGATTCCGTCAGCAGTCTTTCTTGGAATCCGTTTCCAAGAGACAACAGTTTGCGAGCACGCACCCGACGGTGCAGAAGCTGAACGTCCTCCTGTCCAAGTTGCTGGTGCTGCAGTCCCTCCCTTTCCAAGTGGTGGACTCAGCACCTTTCCGAGAAATGATGGCTTGTGCCGAGCCGCTGTGGAGAGTGCCAAGCCGGCATTTCTTCGCCAAAAAGGCAGTGCCAGCCCTGCATTCACATGTAGAAGAGATGGTGGGCCAGTCTTTGAGCATGTCGGTCTCTGCCAAAGTGCACGGCAGCGCCGACGTGTGGAGCTGTAACTACGGTCAGGGACAGTACATGTCATTTACGGCCCACTGGGTGAACGTGGTGCCGGCACAGCCGCACCAGCAACTTGGACAGGTCACGCCGCTTTTGCCTCCACGTTTGCACGTCATTGGTCCAGCAAAGATGTCTGCCTCTACCACCTCTTCTTCCGCTGTGTCCTCAGCCGCCACCCCCGTGTCAAGTCCCATTACCCGACCGGCATATCACATGTGCAGGGCGCAACGGTGTCACGCTGTGCTGCACCTGGTATGCCTTGGCGAACGTAGTCACACAGGGGAGGAACTTCTGAGTGTAATGAACAGAGAAATCGACAGATGGCTGTCTCCGCACAAACTGAAAATCGGAACCATGTTGACCGACAACGGAAAGAACATGGTGTCTGCTCTGCATCAAGGAAGGTTGTGCCATGCGCCATGCATGGCTCACGTGTTCAATCTGGTTGTCAAGCGGTTCCTAAAATCCACCATCCCACTGCAAGACATCCTTAAAATGTCACGTAAACTTTGCATGCATTTCAGCCATTCCTACACCGCAAAGCACACCCTCCTTGAGCTGCAGCGGCAGAACGGAATTCCACAGCATCGCCTGATCTGCGACGTTGCAACAAGGTGGAATTCAAGGAACCAGCAAACACAAATGCTCCTGCGCTTGGGGATGGACTCGATGCTACAACCACATTAAGAATGTCCTGGAACATGCACACCTTGCTGCCCTCAAATGGACCGGGGGAATCCAAATATACTGAATGGGGAAAGAACAAAAAGAGGGCGCACAGGCCTAGTGCATTACCATAAAAAATGTTTAATAAAAAATAAAGTAGGTGTTGTACTCACAAACGACAATATAGTCAAGGCACATCATAGAAGAACAGCTGGATCAACACCGCGCTGAGTAACAGTCCACAATAGGGAGTTTAGACATCCAAAAGGCTGACGCGTTTCGAGGACTCTGAGGAAGAGGCAAGTCCTCGAAACGCGTCAGCCTTTTGGATGTCTAAACTCCCTATTGTGGACTGTTACTCAGCGCGGTGTTGATCCAGCTGTTCTTCTATGATGTGCCTTGACTATATTGTCGTTTGTGAGTACAACACCTACTTTATTTTTTATTAAACATTTTTTATGGTAATGCACTAGGCCTGTGCGCCCTCTTTTTGTTCTTTCGCCATTCAAGGTGGAATTCAACCCTACGTATGTTAGACCGCCTTTACGAACAGCGAAAGGCCATCACCGATTTCCTGATGTTACAAGCGGATAAAGGTACTCCCCTGTGTAACTTAGATGTCAGCCATTGGCAGCTCATGCGTGACACCTGCCGCTTGCTCAGGCCCTTTGAGGAGGCCACGCTATTCGTGAGTCGGCAGGACTATGGGATGAACGACGTCATTCCTCTGTTGCACGTCCTGGAACAAATGCTGTTAACAATGGCTGGTCAGGGTGCGGTAGACGTGGCGCACAGATCTCAACGCCACATGACCCCTGTGGGGGCAGGACAGGAAGAAGAGGAAGAGGTAGAGGAGGACATTGGTGCTCAGGAATTATTGAGTGAAATGGGTGGTTTTTCCACTCAGCGGACAGGAGTGGAGGAGCAAGAGCATCTGGTAGAGGAGGAGGAGGAGGAGACAGAGGACCCAGACGCACCGTGGCAGTATGCTGTGGAGATGGAGGCAGGGAGTCCCTCGCATTCCTTGGCACAAATGGCCCATAGCATGCTCGGTTGCTTGTGTAGCGACAGCCGAATAATAACCATCAGACAGAGGGATGACTTTTGGCTGTCCACCTTGTTGGACCCTCACTACCGTTCAAAAATGGTGGCCTTTTTCACACCTGCTGAGAGGGAGGCCAAAATAAAGTACTATAAAAACCACCTATGTAGTCAGTTGGTCTCTGCCTTTGTGCGCCAACGTCCATCCTCAGACACTGTGGGCCCTGTGCGCTCGCGTTCCGCTGCCATGGCAGCAGGGGAGGGGTGGGGTGGTAGGAGCAGTGGCAGCTCCACCAGCAGCGGCTGCCTCAGTCTGCAGTCGATGATGAGTAGCTTTCTTCACCAGCGCAGTGAGGAAACTACTAACCAGCCGCAGCAGCAGCAGCATCAGGTGGACCTGGAGCAGGACCTCAAACAACAGGCTCGGGCCTACTTGGACAGCACCCTGCCAACCGAGGTAGACAATCCCCTTGACTACTGGGCAACGAAACTTGACCTTTGGCCCCAACTAGCTGAATTTGCCCTTGAAAGGCTGTCATGCCCGGCCAGTAGCGTGGCATCGGAGCACGTGTTTAGTGCGGCAGGAGGTATTGTAACTCCGCGGAGGACACGACTGTCCACCCAAAGTGTGGAGAGACTCACTTTTGTGAAAATGAATCAGGCGTGGATTAGTCTGGATTTCAAACCACCAGTTCCTGACACAACTGACTAAATCCGCCATGAATCATGCCCCAAACATGTTATTATTTTTAACATAGGCCTCTGTATGGCCTTCAATTTAAGCTGCTTACGCTTCGCCACTCTGCCATGGGCCCCTGTACCGCCTCCTCTTGCTGCTGCTAGGTCCAGAGTGTGTCATGGGTCCCTGTACGGCCTCCCATTTCTGCTGACTTCATCGCCAGACTCTGCCATGTGCCACTTTCAGGTCTCCTTACACTGTTAATGGGTTCCATTTTGTGATAGGGTGCTGTATGGCCTTCCATTGCTGCTGCCTCCACCGCCACCCTGCGCCATGTGCCTCTGTCGTCTGCTCACGCTGCTGACGGCTTCCGCTTTTTAACCGAGGCCTGTGTTTGGCTTCCGAATACTGCTGCCTCCACCGCCACCCTGCGCCATGTGTCTCTGTCGTCTGCTCACACTGCTGACGGCTTCCGCTTTTTAACCTAGGCCTGTGTATGGCTTCAGAATAATGCTGCCCACACTGCCACCCTGCGCCATGTGCCTCTGTCGTCTGCTCACGCTGCTGCCAGGTCCATACTGATTCATGGCCCCCTGTACCGGCTCCTCATGAACGTGGTTCAGCGGGTTTGCATCACTTAACGGCAAATCGTTGACAAACGCTGTGACGTTCAGTGTTGTGCGCATTAAGCCAGACACCAAAGGGCAGCACAGACCATTAGTCGTCTCCCCACGCTGCTGCTGGGGGGACTTTTTAACATAGGCCTCTGTATGGCCTTCAATTTTAGCTGCTTACGCTCCGCCACTCTGCCATGGGCCCCTGTACCGCCTCCTCATGCTGCTGCCAGGCCCGTAATCTGCCATGGGCCCCCGTACCGACTCCTCATGCTGCTGCCAGGCCCGTAATCTGTCATGGGCCCCTGTACCGCCTCCTCATGCTGCTGCCAGGTCCAGAGTGTGTCATGGGTCCCTGTACGGCCTCCCATTGCTGCTGTCTCCATCGCCACACTCTGCCATGTGCCACTTTCAGGTCTCCTCACACTGCTGGTGGGTTCCATTTTGTCATAGGGTGCTGTATGGCCTCCCATTGCTGCTGCCTCCACCGCCACCCTGCGCCATGTGCCTGTCGTCTGCTCACGCTGCTGACGGCTTCCGCTTTTTAACCGAGGCCTGTGTTTGGCTTCCGAATACTGCTGCATCCACCGCCACCCTGCGCCATTTGCCTCTGTCGTCTGCTCACGCTGCTGATGGCTTCCGCTTTTTAACCTAGTCCTGTGTATGTCTTCCGAATACTGCTGCCTCCACCGCCACCCTGCGCCATGTGCCACTTTCAGGTCTCCTTACACTGTTGGTGGGTTCCATTTTGTGATAGGGTGCTGTATGGCCTTCCATTGCTGCTGCCTCCACCGCCACCCTGCGCCATGTGCCTCTGTCGTCTGCTCACGCTGCTGACGGCTTCCGCTTTTTAACCGAGGCCTGTGTTTGTCTTCCGAATACTGCTGCATCCACCGCCACCCTGCGCCATGTGTCTCTGTCGTCTGCTCACGCTGCTGACGGCTTCCGCTTTTTAACCTAGGCCTGTGTATGGCTTCCGAATACTGCTGCCTCCACCGCCACCCTGCGCCATGTGTCTCTGTCGTCTGCTCACGCTGCTGACGGCTTCCGCTTTTTAACCTAGGCCTGTGTATGGCTTCCGAATACTGCTGCCTCCACCGCCACCCTGCGCCATGTGTCTCTGTCGTCTGCTCACGCTGCTGACGGCTTCCGCTTTTTAACCTAGGCCTGTGTATGGCTTCCGAATACTGCTGCCTCCACCGCCACCCTGCGCCATGTGCCACTTTCAGGTCTCCTTACACTGTTGGTGGGTTCCATTTTGTGATAGGGTGCTGTATGGCCTTCCATTGCTGCTGCCTCCACCGCCACCCTGCGCCATGTGTCTCTGTCGTCTGCTCACGCTGCTGACGGCTTCCGCTTTTTAACCGAGGCCTGTGTTTGGCTTCCGAATACTGCTGCATCCACCGCCACCCTGCGCCATGTGTCTCTGTCGTCTGCTCACGCTGCTGACGGCTTCCGCTTTTTAACCTAGGCCTGGGTATGGCTCCTGAATACTGCTGCCTCCACCGCCACCCTGCGCCATGTGCCTCTGTCGTCTGCTCACGCTGCTGACGGCTTCCGCTTTTTAACCGAGGCCTGTGTTTGGCTTCCGAATACTGCTGCATCCACCGCCCGCCCACTGCTGCTGCCAGGCCCGTAATCTGTCATGGGCCCCTGTACCGCCTCCTCATGCTGCTGCCAGGTCCAGAGTGTGTCATGGGTCCCTGTACGGCCTCCCATTGCTGCTGTCTCCATCCCCACACTCTGCCATGTGCCACTTTCAGGTCTCCTCACACTGCTGGTGGGTTCCATTTTGTCATAGGGTGCTCTATGGCCTCCCATTGCTGCTGCCTCCACCGCCACACTGTGGCTCCACACTCTGGTTTTGGCCCCGTGACTGCCCAAATGAGTGAAGTGTGCGGTGATTCTAAGATCGACGGCACTCATCTGCATGTCATACTGACTGACAGTATTAGTTCTCTTCCCCAGCAGACTCCAAGGGCATTTAAATTAAAGGTACAGTGTTCTGCACTAATATAAAGGCTCTCTGAAGCCTAGAAACACCCTTTTTATAAGTTAAATTCGCAGCGAATATATTCGCCTCGAATCGATTTTATTCTGCGAATTCGGCGAATCAGCCGAATCGAATTTTTGAATAATTCGCTCATCTCTAGAGAGTGTGATACATATTACTAAACTTCTCTTTCACACGGGCGTCCTGTATGTCTGTTTTTCATCTGTCCGTTTACGGATGAAAAACGGACCCCCATGTATTTCTATGGACTTGCATATGTAAACGGATGAACATCTTTTTACATCCATTAATGTCCGCATCAGTTAACATCCATTTTTTCAACAGAAGAAAACCCTATTTTCTTCCCCCAAAAAATCCCAGAACGGATGAAAAACGTATATCAACAGATATTTATGGACAGATGTAAACATACATAAACAGATGAAAACGGATGTAAACCAATGTAAATGGATAAAAAACGGATGCAAACAAATGAAAAACAGATGAAAAAAATTGATGAAAAAACTGATATAAATGGATGAAAAAAAGGATGTAAACTAATCCATTTTTTCTTTGAAAAAAACGTGACTGAACTGAAGAAAAAAAACCGAACGGCCATGTGAAAGGACCCTTACAAAACCCTCTGAAGTCTCAAACAAATTAAACTAATTAATTTGTTCTTTTTCATTATAATTTATTTTGGACTTGTTGAAATTCATTAGTATTGTGATTCAGAGATTTGGATATATCCAAATCTCCAAATAACGAAACATTTTGTCTAAATTCCAATTCATAAATGAATTACACATGTCTACTGGTAATACAGCTACAGTAACAAAATGGTGAAAAACTTAACAGAAAAATAAATATTTGCAATGTGTCATCAGCTGTGAAAGCAGAGCAAAATTTCAAAGAGGGACACAGACTGCAAAAAAAAAACATTATAGAGTAGGGGAGTCCAAGAACCACCGTCAGCTTTTTATTGCTATCTTTGTCTCCTTTGAACAGCTTATCTCATTTCTCATTTCCTTTTTTAATGACAACAATGTTTCTGAGACAGAAAGTCAGGTAAAATCTCCTTGAGACCTCAGACAGTAAAACAAAAAAAAACCGGTTGACAAGGGTTCTAGTCTTCCCACAATGTATCCAAAAGTACAAAAAAAAAAACCTTTTGACTGGAGTTAAACTATAAACAATTGCATCTTCCTTCATACTTAGCCCCCCCTCCTTAATACTTATCAGCCACATCTTTTCCTTTCAATATGTAAGCCTTAGTTTGCTGCATACCCATCTTGTCCAGCAAAATATCTTTTCATAGAGCATCAAATGTCAGAATTCATCACTAGGAGGAACTGCTTTCTATTACATGTATTTTACATTTTTCTGAATAATAGGTATATACTGTATGTAAATACTAATATTGGCTTCTTTGCATTAGGGATGCAAGAAACATTCTGGAAGCTGCAAGTCAAGGAGCTTCTGCATCAATCCCTTTGGTAGCAAATATAGCAGTGAATTTGATGGCCTTTCTCTCACTCTTATCCTTTTTCAATGCTGCCCTCTCCTGGCTGGGAAATATGTTTGATTATCCACAGTTGAGTTTTGAGGTAAGCATTGTTAATATATACTATATGAAGAGGTATAAAGTACAGTTATGAAATTGAAGTGAGTTTTTTTAATATAAGAGAACTTTATTTTTAAATGTTTTGATATAAATACATTTTATTGTTGTCTGTTTAATATATATGATTGTAACACCTTTTTCAGGTCCATCTAGCTCTGGAGCCTCCAAATTTTCTAAACAAAGGGCTAGTTTACGTTCTTTCCAACTTTAGAGGAGATGGACTGTGCCAATGAGAGTAGAAAAGGTCCTGACATCAGTGGGTAGAAGCAATGCCCCATCATTGGTGTCAGTGAGAGGAATTGTGCCCCAGCATTGGTGTCATTGGGAGGACTTTTGTCCCATTGTTGGTGTCATTGGGAAGAAATTGTCTCCCATCGTTGTTTTTATTGGGAGGAATTGTGCCCCATTGTTGGTATCATTGGGAGGAATTGTACCCCATCGTTGGTATCATTGGAAGGAATTGTACCCCATCGTTGTTATCATTGAGAGGAATTGTACCCCATCGTTGGTGTCATTAGGAGGAATTGTGCCACATCATTGGTGTCAGTGGGGGGAAGTATGCTCCATAGTTTGTATCAGTGGATGAAATAGTACACCAAGGGCTGAATAAAAGCAAGCAAAGGGCTACATCTGGTCCCCAGGCAGAAGTTTGGAGACCAATTATCTAGCTTATTATTTCATATTCAAAGATCTCTCATGTCTTTTGTTATTGTGAGTAAACAAGCTTATACAAATGTTTTCTGCTTTTTTAGCTTATTTTTTAAGCATTAGGCCCCTTTCACACTGGCGATCTGATCGGGTCTGCCTGTCAGTTTTTCAGGCAGACCCAATCATACCATCCATATGGAGCGGCATCCGATCTGATCCTGTTCGCTAAAAACAGATGGATGGGATCTTTTCCCCATCCAACCGGCGGATCGGATCACAGTCGGGTGGAAACAGATAGGCAGTCTGTCCAACCACCCCATAGAAAACAGCTGGCTGTGTCTGTGCCCTCTCTGCAGCAGCAGAGTGGACACAGACCTATCATCCGCCTGCTCAATGGGGATCAGCAGAGAGATCCCCCGCTGAGCAAGCGGATCCAGGTCCTTCCAATCTGAAAGGGGCCTTATCCACTGACGGGCCCTTCAAATCTGAAAGGGGCCTTAAAGTGGTTGTAAAGACTGAAGGTTTTTTACTTTCATGCATTCTATGCCAATCACAGCCAGTGAGGAGCCAGGGGAGGGGGGGTCTGAGTTGCACTCTGTGCGTCTTATAGAAGCACAGAGGTGGCTCAGGAGCGAGCATGCATGCTTGCTTTTGGGGCACTTAGTGGGGGACCAGAGAAGAGGAGAATAGGGGCCGCTCCATGCAAAACCATTACACAGAGCAGGTAAGTGTGACATGTTTGTTAAATTTAATTAAAAAAATTAGCCTTTAGTGTTACTTTATTTAATTTCGTTGACACAAATGTTTTTGAAAAATTTTTTTTTTTGTTTAATTTATAGATGTCATTTTCAGTTTAGGAAAACAGAGTACCAATGCAACCATTTTTCCCCACAGCAACCAATTATCAATAAAGTATATCCCGGCCTTTGAACTGTGGTCAGGTGGCTTGGAAGGGCCAATAATGGTTGTTTTCATAGTTGCCAACCCTTTCCCAATAAAGGTCAACATTCCCAGCAGCCTTTTAGGTCTATCTATAAAAAACATTCTGTGCAAATGTGTCAATCATTTCCTGAAATACCTAATCAGAAAAAACACTGAACTATTGCCACTAGATATCACTCATTCTCACCTCACCAGTAAAGTATAACATACACATATGACACTCAATAAGTCAAACTAGTGAAAATTATGAAAATCACCAAAATGCTGATCAACCAATTAAACCAAATGAAATAGCAAAACTTTTTTCCAACCCTCCAAAATGTCAGTTGCATGTGAAAATCCAAATATCCAAATCAATTCTTCAAGTCAATTTGTCATGGTCAAGGGTCAGGTTCAGAGGCCAGTAGCTATAGCAGGAGAGAGGCTTCCACTGACCAGCTGGATATGTGCAGCAGCAGGTCATCCTGGCGGATGATATGGACTCACCCGAGGTGCAGAATCTAAGTACTAACTGGTGTTCACCAGAGCTTCTAATGGTGAAGATGGGTTTTTCTGTGTGTTAGTATCAGTATGTGGTCTTCAGCATCACCCTATGAGGAGGTGAGTAAGCTGGGGCTTAGTAACAGATATAGCAGGTAGGGATCAAGCAGAAGTGTAGTCAGTAAACAAGCCAAAGATCGGTAATAAGTGGTCTCAGATTGGGATTAAGCAGAGAATAGTTGAGGAACAAGTCAAAAGTCAGTAGCAAGTGGTAGTGGAGATACAGGCGGTAGCAGGAGTGACAAGAGTGATGACAGCAAGATATTGGCTGGAGAGAGCACAAAAATCTAACAAGCATGAAATTCAAAGGCATGGCTTAAATAGGACGTTCATGGGAGCAGCAAGGAGTTCAATGTTCAACAGAAAAAAGGCACAAGTCAGGGTTGTTCAATGGATCAAACAGGGTGCTGTCCAGCATCTCAGGTGGCTAAGCAGGAAAAGATATCGCCAGACACAGCAGAGGTCGCAATTTCAGACCCGGGTTCTGATACAATTGTAGTTTCCAATTTCCTTTAAGTGCTCTTCATACTGTATACAGTGAAAAATGAGCTTGCAAACAGCCTTCACTGATCCCCTGTAGATACAGGCTCCCCTCCACAGTCGGACCTTAAAATTATAAAAGGTCTATTGGGCAGGTTCCCTTTAAGACAACCAAGATAAGCTGCACAAGATAATCATGTTTGTTTCTTCTGCTGATAATAAAGGATACTCCCAAAAGGTTTTCTCAAGGAGAAAAGGAAACAAAATAGGGCTTACTGTTTAAAAATGATGAAAAACGGCTCATTTGTGATCAGTTCCAGTGAAAGAAGGCAGCTTCCCCCTGCTCACTGCTCTTTGTAGCTGTAGCTGGGGTGTGAATGAGCCTTCCCTTCAATGCTTGATTACTGCTCTCTATGCTCCACCCTGCACGTTATGTCACAGGAGACTCTATCATCTCCTAAAGCTGGGAAATAGGGGAACAAGGGAAAACAAAATATCAGTCAAGTTGGGACATTATTTGATGCAAGCCAGCATGCAAGAATATCCCCATGTCCCTGTATTCCCATTGTAAAGCTCAGACGTGCAAGGGAGAAGATACAATGCCATTGTATGTAAACAACACTGTGGGACTTGTAAATGTCAACTGCTTTGTAAAAGTTTCCTTTTCAATTTGTTAATGTGTTCTAAATCATTTAGCAGTTAGAGACGTGCTATTTTATTCTAAAAGTAACTATTTTAATTGCCTTATCGGAAAGATCTTGAAAAGTTCACAAGTTTTTAGTCTTAGCATACCCAAGTAATTTCTGGTAGTCTATAGAAAACAATGTGCTTTCTCATGTTTATTTTTAGTCTTTATTGTTAGATCAAATGTTTCAGCATTCTCATGTTCCTCTAACCTTGTATTTCCAATTAAACTAACTTTAGTACATTGTTCTTGTCTATGGTCAGATAATATGCTCCTATGTCTTTATGCCATTCTCCTTCATGATGGGTGTGGATTGGGAGGACAGCTTCATAGTTGGCAAACTTATAGGATACAAGACATTTTTTAATGAATTTGTTGCATATGAATACCTGGCTGGACTTATAACAAAGAGGAAGAACAATGTGCCTCTCTTCATTGATGGAGTGAAGCAGTATATGTCGGTATGTGGGAGCTTTCTATAATTATGAATAATGCAATAAAAATGTGGTGCCCTATCTCTAGGTAACCTATGTTCAATACTACTATATTGATAAATAATATGTAAGCATACACATAGCAGGTAGCAGCATACAGATCAACTTAAAAAGTAACGAAGATCACCTTTTTATTTAGCATTTTATACTTAATCTTTCCATATATAGCCAAAATGTCATATTTGAAGCAACGTAAAAGTCAACGGAACTGATTTACTAAAACTGGAGAGTGCACAATCTGGTGCAGCTGTGTTTGGTAGGCAATCAGCTTTTAACTTCAGCTTGTTCAATTAAGCTTTGACAAAAAAAATCTGAAAGCAGATTGGTTTCTATGCAGAGCTGCACCAGATTTTGCACTCTCCAGTTTTAGTACATCAACACCAAAAGGAATCTTCTGCTAGAAACACGCTTGATACCCGATAGCATTTAGTTACAGGCTATTTATAGAATACCATAATGTTTTAACATATGTTCTGTTATTTAAAATAGATTCGTTCAGAAACTATTGCAACATATGCCTTATGTGGATTTGCTAATTTTGGCTCTTTGGGAATAACAATTGGAGGACTGAGTATGTATTCAACTTTTTTTTTCCTTGAAAAAAACTGTACCTGTTGGATCTGTTTAAAGGAAATTACCGAATATGCATTAACAATGCCCCACCCTTATAACAAGTTAATTTATAGTAAACTTGTATTGTATTTACTTGCCCACCTAATTCAAACTCCAATGGAGACTAAAGTTAAATGGACAGGATCATATAATAGGGTGGAATGTCAAAGTATTTGTGTTGATATAGTTTTCTAAGATTAAGTATTCCAGGATTGGATAATAATTTAATTCAGTTTCTAGTATAACATTTCAGCTGGCCTATACAATCTTCTGAAAAAGAAGTACACCCCAAGTTTGTGGCAAACAAGTCTACTCTTACATTGACCAACAAATCTATCTTTTTTAGATCAGTCTTCAGCACATTGCTCCAGAAGACCTGGTCTTTGCTTATACGCTCAATGGCAAAACTGTATTCTTGCATTAATTTTCTTTTTGGACAGCAAAGGTTTTTTTCTTAACACACCTCCCATTGAATTAGTGCAATCTCTTTCTGCTTGTAGACACACACAATTTGACCCCAACTGTTGTAAGAGTTGACTGAACATCTCAATTTCCCTCAATTACATTTTGAGCTTCTTTTAGCACCAAATGGTCAGCTCTTGGCTTGATTTCTCTGGTCCAGCCTGTCCTGGACAAATTAGCAGTTGTTGGAAATCTATATCACCTGTAGTTTAGTTTCCTTACAATTGAATTATTAATTTCAAATCATTTGGTAATCTTTTTAAATCCCTTGTCAGACATGTAAGCATCCACAACTTTTTTTTTTGAGGGCCCTAGATTATTATTGATCTGGACATGATAATACCACATATGTAAATAGAAAAAGAAAACACCTGACCCTAGGGGGTTTATTTACTAAACCTGGAGAGTACAAAGTCAGGCTCACTTCTGCATAGAAACCAATCAGCTTCCAGGTTTCATTGCCAAAGCTTAACTGAACAAGCTGAGGTTAGAAGCTGATTGGTTTCTATGCAGACGTGAGCCTGACTTTGTACTCTCCAGGTTTAGTAAATAAACCTCTAGATGTCTGAGGTTTAAATAGGAGGTTCTAATCTTGACACCTAATCTTGAATCCTGGATTCTAATTTTATGGCTTTGGTGGTAAATATAGTATTGTACTTATTTTTTCCATATGACAAGGCTGAGTTTTTGCTCAATTATATTATAAATGAATACATCATGTCAATTTTATTTGTCATTAGTCAAGTACTTTGTATATCACCTTTATCTAATTGACTCAAGATATAATGTTTGCCTGTTCAATTATGTTGAAAAAGTCAACAGTTTCCATGGGATACATCTACTTTTTTTCACATGACTGTTTATATCTGTCTATATATCAAGCAGTGTTGTTCTTATTTTGAAGTTGTTTTTTTTACTTTTTTCTAGTTTTTAGACATATACTGTGTATTATAAGGTTTCAAATTGTGATATAAATATTTTAACATTTAACCCTCCAATGTGATCCTGTTCATTTAACCTTAGTCTCCTTTAGAGTTTGAACTTGATTGGGTAAAATTGGAAAAGCAGAGGGGTTTAATTAAAGTACAGAGTATTTAAATACTTTCTATGTCTTTTGCATGGCAGATTTTACAAAGGTCAGAATGCATTATGCACCAGCAATGCAGTATCTGTTCATAGATTGTGTGATGCTTTTAACCCGATGTAATAAATAAATATATAAAATAGGTTTTACTATTATTTCATGAGTGTTGATCATCTATCATACCTTTGCATTTGCTGTACAATTGTACAAGCAGAGAGAGATTGCACTAATTCAATGGGCGGTGTGTTAAGAAAAAAACCTTTGCTGTACAAATTAAATCAGAACAGGACATATCAGCCAAAATGAATTTTCAAGTTGCTGAAAGATCCTCTTCTGTGAATGCCCATTTTTTTACTACTCAAATTATTGTTTACAGTACAGTGCAATTGCAGCACACAATATTCATGCTATAATTCAAAGAGCTAATAAGTAGAAATCAAGATAATCATACAAATCCAAGAAAATTAATCAAATCTAAGGTGTTACTAGCCTAAAGGATACATTACAGAACTTTACACCACTTGTGAGGATGACCACAATTATTTAGTATTTGGACATTTAATACACCAATACCATATTGCTTGGATGTTTTTATATGTTTCATCATGTTAACTTTGCTTGTGTGTTTTAGGCTCCATGGCCCCAAACAGAAAAAGTGACATTGCCGCAGGTGCTATCAGAGCTATGATTGCTGGTACAGTGGCTTGCTTCATGACCGCGTGTATTGCAGGTACTGTCTGAAAGAAGAACTCTGCACAAAACAAAAAAAAAACCTTATAGTTTATATTGGATTGTATATATAGATCTACAATTTACAAGTTTATCTCCATTTCTGGGGCTTGAAGTATGATTAAAATATCACACGGGGCACTTAGCCCTGTGTAAGTGCTGGTTCACAAATATGAGTATTGGATGCAATTTGAACTGCATCCAATCTGCATGACATGTGAAATAACTTTGCTTACTATGGTGCCTGCTTACATATGTCTGGTGCAATGGCGGTGCAGAGTTAGTGTGGTTTGTAAAAGAATCGAAAAAGAGTCCTGTACAATTTCTGAGCAGTGCCTACAGGTTCAGGTACGGATTTCAGGCTATTGACTTCTATGGGAATCTTTTCTATATGTGTGAAAAGGATAAAATCCTGAGCTAAACCTGTTCTGAACCTATTGTAAACCTGACATGAACTGCTGAACAACTACTGTATCAATTAGCTATGAAACCTGAGCTTCAATCCACATTGCACATTTGTGAATCAGCTCTAAGTTCTGACTGGGACCAACTCATTGCTTCCACAGGGTTTCGTCTCCTAGTGGTGAGTAGAATGGTGGGCAAGCGATGGAAAGGTAAGTATACCATGCTATAGGGTCTATTCTTAAAGTTAAAAAGTTCACTTTCTGTGGAAACTAGTTTACTTGAAGCTCTTGGTCAATTCTATGTAAATTTTAAAACGTTTGCATATTTATAAACTGAAGTTGTATATTTTTAGTTATTTGCATAACATTTTTATCTTACAAATAAATATTTTTCCAGCAGATACATTTGCTGTTCTTTTAATGAGAAAGTCACTCCCCCCCCCACTATATTTTTATTTTTGGGCACTCACTAATCTATTAGATGAGTCATTGCCAAATAGGAGAACCAATCAATGCCACTGTACAAGGGTTTAGGTTAGGTTAGGAAATAGGGGTCCATTTTCCATGAAAAACTAAAATACCTTTAGGCTGGGTTCACACCTTTGTGCTGCAATAATGCATGCATTATCACATTGCATAGTACTGCAGCATTCAGACCTGCGTTGCAGCTCGCTGCAAAACTGCAACAGTGACAAAGGGTCAGGTCCAGATTTCAGCATTCTGGGGAGTGTTGGCATGCCATTTAAAACAAATATGCTGCAATAACACAGCATACATTAATGCACAGGTGTTTCCAAACTCTGGGCTGCCTCGTTTCGTCAGTTCCTTCAGGGTGGAGTTTGGAAATGCCATCACGTCACCCAGAAGGAGCTACCTGGATACAACTGACTGGTGATGCTGTAGTCTTACCCTTAAGAGGACATGTACTTACATACCTAATAATATGTTTTTAAGGTAGTGCACTACTGGAGATTAGTGCACTAACATTGTGAGTGTATTTTAATGAGTTTTAATAAATAATCAATGGTATTTTTAAGTGGAAACAAAATCTATGTGTAGTTTCTATTCTTTTGAGCGCTATTGAAGGTGGAATGCTTACTGGGGTGATTTTACATAATTGGCAATATTAGAGGAGGAATCCGGAGGAAGTACTCGGATATCTGGAGTGGCCAAAAAGACCCCTTAAAGCAGAAACCACATGGTGACCTGCATTAGGTCTGAGAGTTAAAGTGAGTGTGGAGAGTGAATGGTTGTGGTATTCACTGAAGAGTGATGACATTGGTGAATGTGGGACTTTTTGTATTGGAGGACACAGAGTCAGTCAGGAATTTATAGGCTGTGTACTACATTCATAGTATTACAGCAGAAATGGAACTCTCTCACCTGCACATTTACGGAGTTTAGAATTATTTATTTTGGCTTTGCATATTTTGAACATTGCATATACAGTAGTAGATATGGGTTTATATACTGTATATAATGGTAAGATAATTTACTGATTCATTTATCACGATATTGAGATACCAACTTGATTTGGAAAAGTTTTACACATTGGGGGTTGCACAGAGTTTTTTCTATTTACTTATATTCTTTCCTAATGGCACCCCCATGCAACTGCTAATGTGCACATTTTTTCTCTTGCCAAAATGCATGGTGCTGCAGCACCATGCATACAAGTGTGAAGCTATTTTTCAGACAAATCAGTGACATTTTTTGTTGTTTCTTGCTCATAGGGCAGCCCTTTGAAATGAATGGGTTAGTCTATGTGTTTTCTGCAGGAAGCTGCGGAAAATACGTGTGTGCTCTGTCACTGGAGTAATGGCAGTGTTGGAACAGTAAGAGGGCAGAAATGTATAAACCTATTACATAACAATTTTATGGTACATTTTGTAAATCTCAAATTTCAAACCATGCAGAGCTTACTACTAATGTTCACATAAACAAACATTTAGGTAGCAGTGACCATAACATGATTTCATTCAACCACTTACCCTCCTGAGGATTTACCCCCCTTCTTGACCAGGCTATTTTTTGCGTTATGGCACTGCATTATTTTAACTGACAATTGCAGAGTCATGCAACGCTGCACTCATATTAAATTTACAGCCTGTTTTCCCACGAATTGAGTTTTTTTGGTGGTATTTGATCGCCTGTGCTTTTTTTTTTGCGCTATAAAAAAAAGACCGACAATTTTGAGACAAAAAACAATATTTTTGACTTTTTGCTATTAAACATGTCCAGTAACAAATTTAAAAAATCAGATTTCATCATAAATTTACACCAAAATGTATTCTGCTACACGTCTTTGCTAAAAAAAAAAATCCCAATACGTGTAAATGAATTGGTTTACGTGAAAGTTATAGAGTTTACAAATAGCGGTATACAGTAGATACTGGAATTTTTTTTTTTACTAGTAATGGCGGCAATCAACGACTTATAGCGGGACTGCAGTGGGTATTTTGACACTGGGGGGAACTGACTTGGTGTTACTGATATCCCCAGTGACACCAATACAGTGATCAGAGCTTAAAAAAGAGCACTGACACTGTACTAATGGCACTGGGCAGGAAGGGGTTAACATGAGTGGCGATCAAAGGGTTAATTGTGTGCAGGGAGTGTTTTACATAAGGGGAAGTGTGTGTGGGCTTCACTGTAATCACACTGCTCTGGATGGCTGTGCTGTGCTGTGCACAGCCATCCAGAGCAGTGTGCCTGAGCTCATAGGAAGGAGGACTGTTAGTAAACAAAGCAGTCCTCCTCCCCATCAGAAATGCTTGGTAATCACTGAGCATCAGTGGGTAGTCACCAGCTGGGACCCGGTGACTGACAGCCGTGGCGGCGAATGGTGGTGCAGGTAGGGCACGCACCCCCTACCTGGAAACACACAATCACGTATATATACGTGATTTTTGCACACCCCTGTTGCCCTGTAGCTGTATATCTGCTATAGGGCAGTTGGGAAGCGGTTAATGTAAGCTGTAAACAACATCTCATGCTGGAAGGATAAAAACATTTCATTTTAAAAGAGCAAATTTTACAAAGCTGCGGGATGCTCTCCAAGACTTAAACTGGGAGAGAATATTGTTATTAAAGAACACAGAACAGAAATGGGAATTCTTCAAATCAACTATAAGCAAACACACTGTAAATATATTCCCATGGACAATGAGTATGAAAAGCTAAAAACAAAACCTATGCGTCTCATGTCCAAAGTTACATATAATTAATAAGAAGAGAGCATTTAGAAAATATAAAAATGAAGTACCATTATCAACATTTAAAAGGTAAGGAAAGCTAGAAAACCTACCTTTCATAAGGTCTACCATCACACTTTGAAAGCATACTTCACTTCACAGTGCAAGACAAGGCAGTTTCATAGCAGGAAGCACTCTGTGGGATCCATCCTGATCCAATCTAGTTTGGATCAACTCTTGGTTGGTTTTCTCTCCCTTTGTGGTAAAGACCTTTGCACAGGGCGTAGCACATACAGTTCCACCTGTGCATCCAGCTGTGACTCCATGGGATCTGAACTGGTTTTGTTGCTCTTCAAAAATCACCCTTTGAACCTATTACAAATATTCCTCTGTCAACTCTCACTCACCCTTCCCTATTGCTACCACCTCTGGGAGTTGAATGTCTGAATTTGTGGCATTGTCTTGCAAAGAACCTTTTCTCATTCTACACAGATACAAGGTTGTCTTGAAGTCTAGAGCTAATTTTCTTCCTGGTTTATACTTTTTTCCCTAAAGAATAAGTTCACTTTTGCAATAAAATTTGCTATTTTTTTACACTGCAGCCTGTAAAATGCCTTTATAGCTCATTGAGAACTATAAGCCATCTGCCACGGTGGAAGATGATAGTTCATTCATTCACAGCACTCTGTGAATGAATGACGCGGGTGTGGGCTGTTTTTGAATTGTGACAGTGGGTGTGGGTAAAGGATGGGTGGGGGGGGTGCAAGGACTAGAGCATAGTAACATGTTACTTGTTACACTCCACATACATATAACCAGGACATTGTGGGGTTTGTTTACTAAAGCTGGAGAGTCCAAAATCAGACTCCCTTCTGCATAGAAACCAATCACCTTCCAGGTTTCATTGCCAAAGCTTCATTGAACAAGCTGAGGTTAGAAGCTGATTGGTTTCTATGCAGAAGGGAGTCTGATTTTGGACTCTCCAGCTGTAGTAAATAAATCCCTGTATGTCCATTTCTCTTTCCTCCTAAGAAGATCGTGATCCATTGCTTGGATGCGGTACAAGCTGTGCGAGTTTATCCCTCAACTATATCTGTCAGACTGACCTTTTGGCATTTTGGAAGATCCCCTTAAGGGACAACCTGCCTCTTCTTCCACCATTTTTAGGTTTCTCAGGCAACTTACTGTTCAAGCTTAAGTATGGGCTTAAAAGAGAAGTATGACCAAAGGTGTTTTTTGGCCATACTTCTATTGTAGGTCACAGGAGTACATTTTTATTTGTACTTCTGTGACCCAGAGTCAGCTAAAAACAGGCTATAGCCCACTTTCAGTTGATGGGGGAGAGTTGTGCCAGGCTCTGGAAAAATCTCAACAATTTTGCTGGGATCCACCATGCTACCTGATTGACAGCTGGCTCTGCCTTTTAGCATATGACAGAGAGCTGGAGCCAGTTGCACCCACCACATTGCCAGTCCGGCACTCCAGTAAGCACTGGAGGAGCACAGCAGAGAGCAGTGACTGACTGTCACTGCTCTCTGTTCAGAGTAGACTGAGAACTAAGCAATCAGCAGTCATATGATCATTTGACTTACCCTAAAATCCTTTTCTTGTAGCTCATTGAGGGATGCAGGTTCCACCCCTACTTCTTTATGATCCTTCCACTGATTTCCCACAAAATGTTTTAAAGGCAAATTTGTCTTTATTGAATTTTATATCAAAGTAAACAATACATAGCAAGAAAATAATAAGAATATCAACAATGGAATGGGCAAAAAAGAAAAGAACAACAGTATAGATATCAGTATAATCTATGGGGATGAAGGAAGGTGAATCCATACACAGCTATAAAGGGGGCATCCCCAGACATGAGATATTCAACAATACCGAAATAATACCAAAAGAAAGAAAATAATTCACCTAAAGAGAAAGGGAGATAAGAAAGAGAGAAAAAAAAGGGGGGGGGGGGAGGAGAGAGGGTAGAGGGAGACACTAGATATAAAGATAATGGAGAAAGAGAGGAAAGCAAAGAAGAAGGGTCAGGAGATGGACATGGCAGCAAATGTAGATAAGGTGACCATCTATCAGAATCTCAACAGGGTGATCTCAACGGTCGCACTCCAACACGGACCGCAGGGCTTCACTGAGGAACATGCCCAAATGAAAGAGACTCGGGGGAGCAGGGCATAACTCCATTAAGGCACGACAGGGGAACACAAATCTCAGAGAAACGAAGAGGAGGAGAAATGAAGCCAGACTGACCACAACAACTTATGTTTGTCATAGGTATCATTGGCAAATGCCAGCATTTCCTCCATACGCATGGTATCATTAAGTAAGGAGACCCACAGGGGAAGAGGCGGGGAGAAGCCGACTTCCAAAAGAGAGGTATCAATTGGCGGGCCGCGGATAGAAAGAAGCGCAGCAAATCTTTTTTCTGTTCAGCCAGTGAGCCCGGTAATTTAGAGAGGAGAGCAATTTCCAGCGAGGGGGCCAAGGACTCACCATAGATCCTGTCATGTATAGAAAAGACCTGTCTCCGGAAGGATTGTATTAGGTCGCAATCCCACCAGATATGGAGTTTTGTACCAACAGCTTTAGCACAGTGGCAGCATAGATTAGATGTAGAAGGAAATATTTTGTGTAAAGAGAGGGGGTCCCTGTACCATCGGGAAAAGAGCTTAAAGTTCTTTTCTTGTGAATAACAAGAAATAGACAATTTATGAGTGAAGTAGAACGACGTGGACCAGTCTGCAGCCAGGATGTCTATACCGATATCACGAGCCCTTTGGTGTAGGGGGGAAGATCGGAATGAAGAGCATTATGCAGAACTTTATATAGGGAGACTAGGACATGTCTAGGCAGATTAGAAAGGGAGCACAGTCGCTCAAACTCAGTAAGCGGACGATGAATGTCAGAAGAGTGCAGGTTTTTACAAAATGAGGATAAGTGTAAAGTGGTCAACCAATCCCTAGATCCGCCCCGAAGAAGAGTAAGACCTGATTGAGGGCAAACAAAGTCTCGAGCTACGGGCCAGAGGGTGCACAGAAAGGGACCGATGACAGAAGAGCCCAACCCCTGAGGAAGAGCGGGGTTGTCAAACAGGGGTGATAAGGGAGAGGGATCAGACAATAAAAGAGCAACAATGCCCCGTTGGTACCATAATCGCAATACAGCCACAGTAACCGAGGGCAGGCCAAGAAAATGCCGGTGGTCTCGACCATAACCCCACGGCAAAGCCCGACGATCAACCGGCTACAAATCTTGTTCAATCATGCAAGAGGCTTTAAGGAAGGGTCTGGGAAACCAGTCAAGCATTCGGGCTAGCAGTGTGGCTCGATAGTACAGTTCAAAGTCTGGTAAACCCACTCCGCCTCCGGACTTTGGGTACGTAAGTACCCTATATTTTAATCGTGAGAAACCTTGGCGCCAAATAAATCTAATTGAAAGGGAACGTAGTGAGAGAAAAAAACTCCTAGGGACAGTAATTGGTACAGTCTGGAAAACATATAGTAATTTCGATAGGGTATCCATTTTAAGGGTATTGATGCGGCCGAACCAGGACAAAGCCGAAGAACCCCAGGACACCAGATCCTTTGGGATGCGAGAAAGCAAGGGCAAGTAATTAACGGAATACAAATCTGTAAGATCAGCAGGAATCATAATCCCCAGATAATTAATAGCCTTTGTGCGCCCACAAAATGTTTTAATGGAAGTGTGAGTAGTTATACTTGGATGACCAACATCTTTTTTTTTACCAGTGTCCAGTTCTCCTGTAAGCAGCCGTATAACCCATACATTTCAGAATTCCTATTGATCCTGTGTTCGTTAGTGAACTCCAAGAAAAAGATTTTACAATAAGTCAAATATCCTATTTTTATGTCTATATGTATACAAAGTTACAGTATATTAGCTGTTATCCAATTATACTTTTTTCTGACATTTACAGGAATATTATCTCCACCAGTAACACAAGGATCATGTTTGGATATATTAGAAAATTCCTTCCTCAATTCCACAGCTTTACCTGCTAGCTCACCAGAAATAATTGACTGCTGCTTGACCTTATATAAACAGTAAGTATGTGAAATTATTTAGATAACACTTGCTTTCCAGAATGATAAGTATACTAGTCTTCTCAGGCAAATAGCGATTGTTATCAGTGAAGAAACACAAGGGAATAAAGATAAAATTTTGTTGAAAAATTGTGTAGGTAAATACTGTGTTCTTTTTAAGTACTTAAATTAAAGGTCATTCTTTCCATTTCAGCATTGCATAGTTGAGTCAAATGATGTCCTATATAATCTTTCAGAGGGCAGACACTCCCACCAGAATTTCATTTTCGGCCTACCCATAGTAACCATTACAAATTCATGGTGGTGTCGCATAGTGCCAAGAAATCCCAGCAGTGGAAATATGATGTTGGCAAGTAATTGAACACACAACACTGAATGACAAGAACTGAAATACAACACTTATTACCCAGATCTGACATATTGGTTTTAAGTGGATCTGTCCTGTTAAAAGTATAGATATGGATATAACATGCTATATTATATTTTTTGAAGCATTTTTTTCCACAAAACAAATGCAGAGTGCAGAGAAAACAAGGTATACATAGGGCATCAAAGATAAGTATGCATATTAATAGCTGCATACCCTTTTATGAAGTTCATATAATATGAGATGTGTCCAGAAAGTAAAGAGAATTATATTTAAAAAAATATTTTATAAAAACATTGTCTCCTTCAAAGTTTGCACCTTGTGAGTGTACACAACGCTCCCAGAGATTTTTCTATTCTTCATAGCATCCCTGAAAGTCCTCAAGTGAGATGGAGTTTAGAACCTGCTTGGCTCTTTGGACGTTATCCTCACTTCCAAAATTGTTTCTTTTCAAACTATTCTTCATCTTTGGCAATATGAAAAAGTCACAAGGAACCAAGTCAGGGCTGTAGGGAAAGCACCGTGATGTGTTATTCAGCCAAAAACTCTCTGACAGCCCAATCGCTATGACTCTGTGCGTTGTGATGAAGGTTCCCAGTCTTGGACCAATCTCAGAACGCACACGAAAAACTCTTTGTCTCAAGCGACCAAGAACTTCCAGGTAAAATATTTGATTCCCAGTTTGACCAGTAGGTATGAATTCCTTATGGAGAATTCCACGTGAATAAAAAAAAAATGGCCATTGTTTTGAATTTGGATTTGCTCATGCGAGCGTTCTTGGGGCTAGGTGACGTGGGTGTATGCCATTCTGAACTTCCCTTCTTCGTCTCGGGATCATACTCAAACACCCACGATTTATCTCCTGTGATCACTCAAGTCAAAAAAATCAGGCTCTTTCCAAACAGGTCTTGGCAAACGAGTTGACAGTGTTCCTTCTGATCAGGTGACTGCAACAAGTTTTGCACACAATTTTCTCATGTTCAAATCCCAAGTCATGATTTCATGAACAATTGTCAGGCAATTCCTGTTTCATTTGCAATCATTCTGATAGTGAGCCGTTGGTCACAGTTGAGAACAGACTTCACTGCATCCATATTCTGGTCTGTTTTTGGAAACACCATTTCCATGCACTTTTATCCAATTTCACAGAAAATTTGCTTGCATACCGCTGTTCCAAACTCACTTTCATTTTTCTTAATACGAGCCACCTGAACGTCACAAAAAAGAATATCTTGACTCTGACAGGGCTGGAATGCAACTAATAAGTGTTTTAGAGTATACCTTGCACCCCACCCCAAGTGACCTTGGACAGCTTCTCCCTTAACAGAGCCCTTCTCGATCATAGGAACTTCATTCTCATTATAATCTGGACACACCTTGTATTATGCAAAAAGTCACATACCATATAAGTATACATAGAGTATATACCATAAAAGTATGTTTTGGCTGTAACAATCCGCCATTCTCAAGCTTGGCTAGCATTTTATCTGCATTTGACGTGCTTACATATTTACTCTTATAGTAGTTACTTTTGGGATCATAATATAAAATTTTAAACATCTAGTTTTAACACAACAAGGAAATGTATGAAAACTACATGCAAAGTTGCGCAAAGTCTGTCTATGGCTAGGATTACATTATTGCTCAGTGGTAATGCATTGCCACACACAATACAGCAATAAGCAGTGCTGCCCTATGCTTGCATAAGTGCAGTGTGTAAATGGCACCCCAGCACACGTAGGCAATGTACCTGCCCATGGCCACAAAGCAATTGTCAACTACAGTACCATGCAGGGGTGCATTGGTATGGGCTTTCTTAACTCAACGCATGTTAATCCAAGTTAATCAAGTTTTATCAAGTTACTTTCCATGCAGGGGATAAGTTGAAAACATTAGGTGTCTCAACAGCTTTAAAGTCTGCATGTTTCCTGTACCACACTTCCCAGCCTGTAAGCACTCAAAGACTGCAACATTGTACACACTTGGCTGGTGCACAAGACCACCCTTAACCAATGTTTGATCATTAACAAAAGATAATAGAAGGTTAAAGGTCAGAGGTGTACCAACCCACCAGGCTTTTGATACCCTAAAACATATAATGCTTAGCAAATGGATCATTTAAGAAAACCACCTAACACATCAGGGGTATCAGTTGGCAGGTTTGATTGCACCTCTATTG
Organism: Staurois parvus; assembly: GCF_062004578.1. Lineage (NCBI taxonomy): Eukaryota > Metazoa > Chordata > Amphibia > Anura > Ranidae > Staurois > Staurois parvus. The sequence goes on along the minus strand of NW_028319228.1, from coordinate 517,540 downwards.
AGCTTGGAAATTGTCTATGGAGCATCCAAGGAAATTAACCTTTTCTGGGTATGCTGGTACCCTGACACACTTAATACCAAAGTGCTGTGTGACCTCTTTGCTCGTAGGATCTTAGAATCTGGTAAACTGCCCATTGTAACTTGTTGAAGGTGGATGGCATGCAAAGAGTAGAAAAAATTGTTGATCTGCTTTTGAACTTTGAACCATTTTGGGACTACTGCACGTTCAAGAATATATATATGTTTTATCAATATTTAATATGGACGGTTTCTTTTAAGCAATAATAGCACCACTATTTTTTGTGAGATTTCAAAATTTCTAACCTACCTCTATTCTATCTAAATCTGGTAAAAATGTTTTGGTTGGCTTTCATGTTTTATAAATTAGAAATAATGACATGAGAACTCTCTAATCTTATTTCCTTTTTTATTTTTAGGGTGACTATTGATGGTCTGTCAAATATCACCATTGCAGGGAACTACAGTATGGCTTCATTGTCTGGTTGCTGCCAACTAGTAGCTTCACCGTTGTTCAACTGCTCTTGGTTTGCATAGACTGACTGATGAAATATTCCCATATCAATGCACATTCTTCTCGCATGTATAACAATGTCAACATCATGACTTGAACTTCCTTTTTAATGTTAATTTTTTTACTTGCAACAGTTGTATATATATTTTTATACTGAAATGTGTATTTCCTTGGTAAGAGTACATATTAGAATTTTGTGCAATGGCACCTTTTTGCCTTTACTGAAATATCAAAACTAACTTGAAATATGTCAGTGTTATTTATATGTCATAAGTAGTACAATAAAATCAGCAAAGATCTTTACTTTCATATTGATATCTAATACTTATTAAACCAATTATAGTTTACACAGTGCTTACAATGTCTACAAATTTATTAAAGATATCAGCTAAAGCAATTGTTTGGGTAGAACCCTAATCACTAAAGATTTGCACTTCAAAAATGGAAAGAAAAAAATCATAGATGCACATCATAATTTATTTTAAATTTTTGTGTCACTGGGACCAAATATGAACTGTATAGGCAATTTAAGATTATAAAGGTCCAGCTTGAATAACAGACACCAGAAGGCATCTTCTCCTTGTACTCCCTATATTAACCAGAAAAGTCTTTCCTATAGGCCTTTCTGATCTAGTTTACCTTTTTTTTAATGGGGTTTGACTTCCTTGACTTCAAGGTGAAACCCCACCAGCTACCACTCTGTGTCTAGTGAGAGCACTTTAGTGGTGTGCAACTCTTCAGCACTCTTGTTGGACAAAAGGATAGCTGATATGGCTAACCCTGGCTAATAAAGGTAATATTAGGTACCGTATTTTCTGGCGTATAAGACGACTGGGCGTATAAGATGACCCCCTAATTTTCCTGTTAAAATATAGGGTTTGGGCTATACTCGCCGTATAAGGCTACCCCTCTTCCAACGCACACCAAATAAAAATTAAAAAACATCAGATTTGATTTCAATATGGTATGGTATTTCAGTATGGTATTCCAATGATGGGGTGCTATTCCTCCCACTGACACCAATGATGAGACACGATTCCTCACTCTGACACCAATGATGGGGCACTATTCCTCCCACTGACACCAATGATGGAACACTATTCCTCCCACTGACACCAATGATGGTGCCCCATCATTAGTGTCAGTGTGTGAGGAATAGTGTCCCATCATTAGTGTCAGTGGGAGGAATAGTACTCCATCAGTGTCAGTGGGAGAAATAGTGCCCCATCATTGGTGTCAGTGGGAAGAATCATGCCCCATCATTGGTGTCAGTGGGAGGAATAGTGTCCCATCATTGGTGTCAGTGGGAGGAATAGTGCCCCATCATTGGTGTCAGTGGGAGGAATAGTGCCCCATAATTGGTGTCAGAGCGAGGAATCGTGCCCCATCATTGGTGTCAGTGGGAGGAATAGCGCCCCATCATTGGTGTCAGTGGGAGGAATAGTGCCCCATCATTGGTGTCAGTGGGAGGAATCATGCCCCATCATTGGTATCAGTGGCAGGAATAGTGCCCCATCATTGGTATCAGTGGGAGGAATAGTGCCCCATCATTAGTGTCAGTGGGAGGAATAGTGGCCCATCATTAGTATCAGTGGCGGGAATAGTGCCCCATCATTAGTATCAGTGGGAGGAATAGTGCCCCATCATTAGTATCAGTGGGGGGAATAGTGCCCCATCATTGGTATCAGTGGGAGGAATAGTGCCCCATCATTGGTATCAGTGGGAGGAATAGTGCCCCATCATTAGTATCAGTGGGAGGAATAGTGGCCCATCATTAGTATCAGTGGGGGGAATAGTGCCCCGTCTTTGGTGTCAGTGGGAGGAATAGTGCCCCGTCATTGGTGTCAGTGGGAGGAATAGTGCCCCGTCATTGATGTCAGTGGGAGGAATAGTGTCCCAACATTGGTGTCAGTGGGAGGAATAGTACCTTATCATTGGTGTCAGTGGGGGAAGGAATAGTGTTCCATCATTGGTGTCAGTGGGGGGGGTTAGGAATAGTGCCCCATTGTTGGTGTCAGTGGGGAGGAGGAATGGTGCCCCATCGTTGGTGTCAGTGGGGGGGAGGAATAGTGCCCCATCATTGGTGTTAGTGGGGGGAGGAATAGTGTCCCATCGTTGGTGTCAGTGGGAGGAATAATGCCCCATCATTAGTATCAGTGACACCAATGATGGGGCACTATTCTTCCCACTGACACCAATGACACTTGCTGACCCCTGTTCCAGCATGGTGCTGCTGCAGCCAGAATACGTGGTTGCAGCAGCACCTCTGCACGGCACACTTACCGGCCACTCCCTCACTAGATTTTCGAGGAATCGTGCCCCATCATTGGTGTCAGAGCGAGGAATCGTGACCCCTCATTGGTGTCAGTGGGAGGAATAGCACCCCATTATTGGTGTCAGTGGGAGGAATAGCGCCCCATCATTGGTGTCAGTGGGAGGAATCATGCCCCATCATTGGTATCAGTGGCAGGAATAGTGCCCCATCATTGGTATAAGTGGGAGGAATAGTGCCCTATCATTGGTATCAGTGGGAGGAATAGTGGCCCATCATTGGTATCAGTGGGAGGAATAGTGGCCCATCATTGGTATCAGTGGGAGGAATAGTGGCCCATCATTAGTATCAGTGGGGGGAATAGTGCCACATCTTTGGTGTCAGTGGGAGGAATAGTGCCCCATCATTAGTATCAGTGGGAGGAATAGTGGCCCATCATTGATATCAGTGGGAGGAATAGTGCCCCATCATTAGTATCAGTGGGGGGAATAGTGCCACATCTTTGGTGTCAGTGGGAGGAATAGTGCCCCGTCATTGGTGTCAGTGGGAGGAATAGTACCCAATCATTGGTGTCAGTGGGGGAAGGAATAGTGTTCCATCATTGGTGTCAGTTGGGGGTGGAATAGTGCCCCATCGTTGGTGTCAGTGGGGGGGGAGGAAGAGTGCCCCATCATTGGTGTCAGTGGGGAGGAGGAATAGTGCCCCATCATTGGTGTCAGTGGGGGGGGAGGAATAGTGCCCCATCGTTGGTGTCAGTGGGGGGAGGAATAGTGCCCCATCGTTGGTGTCAGTGGGAGGAATAATGCCCCATCATTAGTATCAGTGACACCAATGATGGGGCACTATTCCTCCCACTGACACCAATGACACTTGCTGACCCCTGTTCCAGCATGGTGCTGCTGCAGCCAGCATATGTGGTTGCAGCGGCACCTCTGCACGGCACACTTCCCGGCCGCTCCCTCACTCGATTTTTGCGGAGCCGCTCGGCTCCGCCTTCTCACCGGTGATTGGCCGCCTGTGTTCCTTACCTGAGCTACAGTACTGGCGCCCAATCACAGGTGAGGAGGCGGAGCCGAGCGGCCGCACGAACATCGAGCAGCCGAACTGAATGAAGGAGCAGCCGTGCTTCCTGGACTGGATCGTCGTGGGACTGGGACCGGAGCCAGATAAGAAACAGCAGCCCCCTGCCCACCCCTGTACTTAGTGTCCCTTCCGTTGGAAGGGGGGGGTGGCGGCGGCACCCTAAAAAGTGCTGCCCTGACACCAAGTGTCAGCATGCAGTATACCGGCGTATAAGACGACCCCCGACTTTTGAGAAGATTTTCATGGGTTAAAAAGTCGTTTTATAAGCTGGGAACATACTGTAGGTACCTTTTGGTACCTGTATATGCACAGTAGGCTGGACATTCCCCTCACTGGGCTTTGATTGTCCCTAAGCTCAAATAATGCTCTACTTAGGGACAATTATGGTGCAGGCACAGTGAGAGAAGTGTTCAGCCTCGTGTACCACCCCCATTCCTTTCAGTACCACGTAGGGGTTGCCATGAAGCAGTGGATAGCGCTGTAGGATTCCAGGCATTGGCATTTTTTTACTTGCTGTCAAATCTGGTTTCCCTATGGGAAGTAAGAGCTACCAATGCACATTACCAGCTTCGCAGTGTCCACATTCAATCCGTATGCTGAATGTCAAGAAACCTACATGTAAGTGTGCTATTTTAATTGTTTAATAAATGTTTCTTACTATGTTAATGAGGATCCCATGCTACTATTCTTTTGTTGTTTGAACCTCCTCTTATGAGGTCCACCGCTGGTTCTCTTGGCTCCTCCTTTTATGTGCCTGCCACCATAGCAAGCTGCTTGCTTTTGGGGAAGACATGCGGGCTTTCTTTGCAGAGCCAGGCTGTGTGCATCCATAGATACACACAGCTTGTCTTGGCCCTGCCCCATGCTGTCTGCTGACATGATTTGACTGAAATAAGCAGGAGCCAGTGGCTCCGGTTGCCCTGTCGTGTGAATGCAGGCAGAGGAGAGAGCTGCTACAGTAAGACAAAGTGCTGGATCTACTGAGGGCACAGGTAAGTATTTAGGGGGGTGAGGGGGTGAAAATGCTACTAGGACATTTTTACCTTAATACAGGGAATGCATTAATGTAAACAAAAGCTTTGCTTTAGATCCACTTTAAGATATGAAAATCTTGGTAGTTATTTATATTTAGAGGAGACCTTGCAAAGAACACTTTAATAATGTTCCATGGAACATGTAGAAAATCTTATGTAAGCAAATTAGATGACAGAAACTGGAACTCCCATACGGCTTCATTTACACTTGAAGTGAGGGTTGGTAAAAATAGGTAGCTTACCATGTTTTTATCACCTCTTACCATCCCCCTAAGATGCAAAGGCAGTCATACAGAGGTATACACATGTGGCAGCCACAGAATAAATGATCCCCTGTCCTGTTTGTTGGGCAGTACCGCTCATCAAACATATCCCTTCTAAGTGAATGAGATTGCATCACAACCATCCCATATCTGTGTGTACTGCACAGTTGCACAGTGTACATGTGGACTTACATAGTTACATATAGTTACATAGTTAGTCTGGCTGAAAAAAGACAAAAGTCCATCCAGTTCAACCATATTAAAAAAAAAAAAAAGTTATAATCCTACACCTACAGTTGATCCAGAAGAAGGCAAAAGACCCAGCAAAGCAGGATCCAATTTGCTCCTGCAGGGGAAAAAATTCCTTCCTCATTCCCCGAGAGGCAATCGGATATTCCCTAGATCAAATTTTAGGGGTAAAACAGGTGGTGGGAAGGCAACATAATAATGCCTCCTCACTGTCTGTCAAACGCCTTCTGAAAAGCAATCCACCATGGATAACTCTTCAGAGGGCTAACACAAGTGCAAATGAGTCCTTAGTCCTGATGCAGGACTTCAGCAGGCAGTGGACAAAATATAATTGCCTGGCACTCTGAGCTACTTCTACTCTCACCTGCTTATATGTTTTTCACTCAAGCATTAGTTGTACCATTTTATCTGTATATCTATATATTTATTCCAGCTGTCTGCGTAGTCTAATGATATAGACACTAGATGGTGCCAGTACTCCAGTCTGCTATTTTAACACACCATAGGGAAAGCAGATAGCATCCACAAAGAGGAAAGATCGATTCAGAAATGTAAATTTTAGAGCTGGTGGTTATTTTCCAGGTTTGAAGTCTGTATAAAACAGCACTGTACTAATTAAAGTGTAAGTATAGGCAAAACTAAAATTGACATACAGTATATTTGTAGTCTGTCACTAGCATTAACACAGCAGTTTTTAAGTCGCTTAGCTTTATTAACTGTTGCGCCTATCAGTACACCTGTTCACTTTCCACTTCCTTTAAGAGGCCAAGCTGTCCAGTGAACGATTCATCTACAGGGGTCGAGAGCAAATATTTATTAATAACAGGGGTGCTTACAATCGCATTATTCATAGGGTTTAAACCTTTTAATCTTGTTGCTGTAGCTGCTTAATAGGTGTTAGCAGAAGTTGGACTTTAAGCACTTCCCACATATGGACATATTCGTACATCCTCTGGTTTCAGTGGTTTTACCAGGGTCATGGCTGCAGCTAAAATAGTAACTTAGTGCTCACAGTCCTGTGAAGGAAAAATCATTCAGTAACATAAAATTAAAAATGGAGATTGAGTGGCTCAATTAACTCAGGTCCAGCAACAGAGTCATATGTAGATCCAGAACCTCCAGTAGGTGCACAGGGGAGAGGCGGATCAGAGGCCAGTCCCAAAGTGGGATGGATCAGGCATGAACAAGATCCACAAGTGAGCCAAAGGGTGTAGCCAGATTAAAGGGTTCCGATGCAGTCGAGAAGAGGGTGATGAGAGCCCACTGGAGAGATGGGAGGGATGGTTGACAGGAGTAAGTGCAGTGGAGAGATGATGGACTCTGCAGCTCCTCAGCAGTGACAGATCAGACGCAGATCCAAATAGACATGCAAAGGAAAGAAAGTAGCCAGGGCGCAGGATAGGGTTGTTACCTCATCCCTTTAAAACTGAACACGTATTAATTACACAGGTTCTGAGGCTAATTTAATGCAAATAAGTCATTAAGTGAGTTTATTACCACCTTAATCAACCACAGAACCTGTGTAATTAATATGTGTTTTAAATAATTAGTTTTAAATAATCAGTTTTAAAGGGATGAGGTGGCAACCCTAGCGCAGGAGTCAATAAAACATAGTAACAATTTATTAGAAACAATTATCCGAACTTACATCTTGGTAGGAAAGGTGCAGCACGATTGTAACAGAGAGGTAACAGTCTGACAGATGGAATGACAGAAAGCCGCAATGGCTGTGTGTGTTAGTGTGCAGTAAATGGAAACAGGACCTGCCAGGCTGCCACGAGGCTGTGGCATTACCAACACTCTTACAAGTACAGAGCTGTGCACCAGAGGATCAAGGTGAGCAGGAGTGGGTGGTCACAACGCGTTTCAGAAGCTCCACTTCATTTGTCAAGAGAGGCTTGACAAAGAGAGCTGGTAACGCCAATGTCTCGTGGCAGCCTGGTGGGTCCTGTCTCCATTTACCACACAGCCATTGCGGCTTTCTGTCATTCCATCTGTCAGACTGTTACCTTGATCGTGCTGCACCTTTCCTACCAAGATGGAAGTTCGGATATTTGTTTCTAATAAATTGTTACTATGTTTTATTGATTCCTGCACCCTGGCTACTTTGTTTCCTTTTCATGGCTGCAGCTACCTGACTGCAGGACCCTGGTATGTTTTGTTAGAGCCAGCGATGCTCTTTAATGAAAACAGGTGGCAAAAGGTTGTCCTCCCTCCTCTCACTGCCACCAGCTGCCTTCCTGTGCTCTCCTTATTCCATTGGGGAGCCTGGGACTGAAGTGGCCAGTTGGGTCAGCACACCATAGAGATGAAGGAGGCAATTCCATTCCCTGATCATCTCTATGCTGTATGAAACCGGAAGATTTTGTCTCTTCTGGTTAAGGTTTTTTTGTTTACATGTCACTATCGGCTTGTAAAGCATCTGATCAAACTGAACTCTGCTGAAAACAGTAAACAGGAACTTTATTTTAGAGAAAAGACATACCCTGGAATTCATAAAGACTGGCACAGACAGAATTAACAAAGGTGTCTCAGAGACAGAGAGAAAGAGGCACAGAATGTGCTAAATTCATGTACCAAATTGTATTTGACGCATTGATTTTCAAGTGTTGCAGGCTCTTCTGAGGGGAACTGATGTGTTGAGCAGTTGTATTTGGCAGATTACTTTTAGAATGTCTCATGGCTCTTCTACACTAACCTTCCTATTGCACTTTGGTGGTGCTAGTCTGATTGACACACGTCTCTTTCTAAGAGAAACCAGTACTCTAATCTTCCTATTGCAATTTGATGTACACATCTCTGAGGAGAACTGGCACTGCAATTTTCAGCATTGCTGCTCTAACTGGCATATACATCTCTGAGGAGAACTGGTGTTGGTGCTTCAATTTGGAGTGATGCTGCTCTAACTGGCATACACATCTCTGAGGAGAACTGGTGTCACTTCAATTTGGAGTGATGCTGCTCTAACTGGCATACACATCTCTGAGGAGAACTGATGGCGCTTCAATTTGGAGTGATGCTGCTCTAACTGGCATACACATCTCTGAGGAGAACATGTGTTGGCACTTCAATTTGGAGTGATGCTGCTCTAACTGGCTTACACATCTCTGAGGAGAACTGGTGGTGCTTCAATTTGGAGTGATGCTGCTCTAACTGGCATACACATCTCTGAGGAGAACTGGTGTCGATTCAATTTGGAGTGATGCTGCTCTAATTGGCATACACATCTCTGAGGAGAACTGGTGTTGCTTCAATTTGGAGTGATGCTGCTCTAACTGGCTTACACATCTGAGGAGAACTAATGGTGCTTCAATTTGGAGTGATACTGCTCTAACTGGCTTACACATCTCTGAGGAGAACTTGTGTGGTGCTTCAATTTGGAGTGATACTGCTCTAACTGGCATACACATCTCTGAGGAGAACTTGTGTGGTGCTTCAATTTGGAGTGATGCTGCTCTAATTGCCATACACATCTCTGAGGAGAACTGGTGTTGCTTCAATTTGGAGTGATGCTGCTCTAATTGGCCTACACATCTCTGTGGAGAACTGGTGTTGGTGCTTCAATTTGGAGTGATGCTGCTCTAACTGGCATACACATCTCTAAGGAGAACTGGTGTTGGCGCTTCAATTTGGAGTCATGCTGCTCTAACTGGCATACACATCTCTGAAGAGAACTGGTGTTGGCGCTTCAATTTGGAGTCATGCTGCTCTAACTGGCATACGCATCTCTGTGGATAACTGGCGCTTTGTTTTAGAGAAAATCTATCAAGGTAACATCTTCCATGGAGACTTACCGAATGACAAATCACTATTTGATTAAGTTCAAAGGTATTTGTACTGTCCTGGCATTTTAGGGCCTCACAAAGCAAGACAGGTCATCAGTACACCAATTACGAAAAATTTTCAAATACATTATTCTTTACTAATTTTTCTACTTACTTAATAATATACACTGATTTGGGGTTATTTCACCAAATAAATATAGAATACATTTTGTCCTAAATATATGAAGAAAGATTATTTATTTGCAAAATGTTATAACAGAAACAAAGACAAATGTGCTGTTTTTTTCAACATTTTTGGTATTTATTGTTTATATAGCAAAAAAATTTGAAAAACCCAACGGTGATTAAATACCATCAAAAGAAAGCTCCATCTGTCTAAAAATTTTATAAAAATTACATGTGGATGCAGTGTTGCGTGATTGGTATTTAAAGTGTAGCAGCACTGAAATCTCAAAATTGACCCGGCCAGAAAGGGAGTGAAAGTGTCTGATACTGAAGTGGTTAAAATGAAACTAATGAAATGACTAATGAATTAAATAGTTAAATAAATCATTACACTATCTAAATGACACTGATAATAACACTGCCATTAACTAACACTAATACTGACTGACACTAACACTGACCGTCAGTACACTAGACCAAGTCCTAATCTGATTTATCTTTATTTTTTCCAACAGACCTTTACATATGTATACTTCTCTGTGGATCCATTCTGTCCTCACTCTCTCTGTGAGCCAAAAGAAAGTTGGTCTTATTTAGCTTAAATTTTGTAAGATACAAACTGTTGATATTTCCTTTTGAATATGGTGCAATCAATGCAACAAAATGAAAAAGTGTCTCAAATAAGAACTAGCTGAATTTGGAGCTCAAATTGCAGTAATGAAGAAAAGTAGCACAAATGGTTATTGAATTTGGAGCAATGGTTATTAATGCCGGGAAAAGTGGCACAGGACCTTTAATGAATTCCCCCAACAGAGTTTAACCATAGATTCAGCCACAAACTAATAAAAACTGCCATCTACTGGTTGAAGAATATATCTCTACTAAATGCTGATGTAGTTGTACATACATGAGCATTTTATTTCAACACCCCCACTCAACAACTACTCCTTATATTAGTCTCAGTTCTATAAATCTGTTTCAGTTCAGTAAGAGATGTCATGCCTTCATCAGCAGCACTTTTTTTTCTCATGGGTTGGCGGTTTTTGCATCTCATCCCATGAATCTGGTTCTGGTTTTAATGTTACGTGAACAACATAGGTCAGACGTTTGATTGAGATGCATTTATTGCTTCTGGTGGATTTCCTGATTGAAGCCTCTTGTGGCCTGTTTTTTTCTTTTACAATATTTGGATTGTTTCTGTTAGTTTCTTTTTCTGTGTCCCTTTATTGCTTATCTTCATGTGACAATGATGTGGAATTTCCCTCAGTTTTCATTTGTGTTAGTTTATAAAATTTTGAATACACTGAAGTTTACCGATAATTTCACTTTTACTGATTGTTACCTTGTTTGTGTCTTGGTTTAGAATTCTCTATCCCTTTTGAGATTGACTGTACCCCACAAGTACACCTTCCTTTGAACGAGCATCCCATTTTATACGTTTTTATTTTGGGATGTGCACATAGGCTTTCCTTCCCAAAAATTTTAGGTGGTTCAAATTTGGGGCCTTTCCATTCCACAGTTCATATGGAGTTTTCTCCATAGTTGATTTTCCTGGTAGTCAATTTTGGAGATAGCATGCAGTCATAAATTGCCTCCCCCCAGTATGCAGTTGGCATATCTGCATCAAACAGCATGGTTCTTCCATGATGACAGAGTACGGTTCATTCTTTCTGCAACCCCGTTTTGCTCTGGGTTGTATGGTACAGTAGTATAAAATATTATGCCATGCTTTCTTTGAATCACCTGTGTATTATCACCTGTATATTCAGTTCTATTGGACTGTGGACAAGACACTCAGCATTTTGCCAAATGTATTCCTCACTTGAGCCAAATACTGTTCAAATTTCTCTTGTACTTCACTTTTGCTGTGTAACAGATATAGTGTAGGATGTCTGAAGTAATCATCTAGAAAAGTGAAAAAATACCTCTTCTTTCCTGGAGTCAATTTTTGCATTGAATCACAGAGATCTGAATGAACTAACTCTAGAGGGTTTTTTTTTAGCTCTGCTGTTACTCTGCTTTGGAAAGGCTTTTCTTGTCATTTTTCCTTTTGTTGTGCCATCGCAGGTGCATTTCATTGTTTGATCACATGGACTAAATTGTATTCCACTTGCATAGTCATTCTCAGTTAATTTCTTTATTGTATCAGAACTTCTGTGCCTAAGTCATCTGTGCCATGCTTGAATGCAGTTTGAATGTTTTTGCTCCTTGGCAATATTAACCACCTCATTGCAGTTAAGCTGATACAGTTCATCTGTAATTTTAGCATTTGCAAGATATCCCCTTTTGTGATGGCACAACTGTCATCTTTGAAGGTCACTACATTGCCTTGTTTTGTGAGCTTCTTCACTGACAAAAAATTAGTTTCAAGAGCAGGAACACAAAAGACATTTTTCACAGATATCTTTCTGGTGACACTCTGGGAAACAATACAGTAAAGATAACTGTCTCCTATTCCTTTTGATTCCATTATTTGCCTATTAGCTGTGGTGATTTTTTCTGTTTTACTCTGGTCAAGGTGAATAAAAAAACTTCTGTCATTTGTCATGTGACTCACAGCTTCTGAATCAACACACCATGCCTGCAAAGATGAGGTGCAACTTTTGGATTGAAAAACATATTCATTATCTGAAAACTAATTTCTTTCTTCCATCACATTTTTTACCTTTTGTAGTTTAGTTTGTTTTAGCATTCTAGCTTTCCAGATTGTGCAATCTGCTTTTAAATGGTCGTGTTCCTTGCACACAAAGCATTCACATGTTTCTTGTTGCATGTTATGGTTTTTATTCCTATTTTTCATTTTTTAAGCAGATGCTTCGACAGAGACACAGTCACTATTAATGCGTTCTGTTTTATGCTTATATTCATCCATAAGCTTGCCTTAACTATATTCCAATGTTAGTTCATCTTCTGGACATGCATCAAGTTCTGTGACAAGCATTTCATAACCTTCTGGTAAACCACTAAGTAATAGTGCTGTGAAATGGAAATCTTGTATTTCTTCCCCTATACCTCTCAACTATTTCCAAGGTGTGCTTTATGTAATCCTGCATATCCTGGCCTTTCATCAGCTTGGTTTAGTATAGCTTTCTAATCAAACAGTTTATTGCTAGATTAGATTTTTCAAGTACCTTTTGTAATCTTTCCCACACTTACATATATGTATGGTTTGATCATCTTCTACGCTAAACCAGATTGTGCTCTTAGCATTCTGATCTTTCTCTACCCATTCATCTGAAGGGTGTTCTGGCCTGACTTAATTTATACATTTCCACATACCTTCTCTTATTATCAGCATTTTCATCTTGAATTTCCAAAATTGGTAGTTCTGGTTTGTCAGGTTTGCAAATGAAAGCTTTGTTGCAGCTGTATTACTGGCCAGTTTCTTGCATTCTGTTGCAGTCTTCTGTCAGTTGATGATCTTGCACTCCTTTGCTGTAGTCGGCTTTGACTGGATGTCTGGGCCCATAACCTGTTAGAGATTCTGTATATAACCCTACAGAACAGACAGTGCACAGTCCACTTATATTTATCTGCTGCTTCTCTCTAAACAAGATACATAAACTTTATTTTAGAGAAAAGACATAGAGTTTAACCATAGATGCAGCTACAAACTTATAAACACTGCCATCTACTGGTTGAAGGATATATCTTTACTAAATGCTGATGTAGTTTTTGTACAAAATATATGAACATTGTATTCCAACATGTGTGGAGGGGGGTATGTCTCTTCCCTCCAATGAGCTCTCAGAACTCTCCTTGCTGAGCTCTGTAGAGTGTAATTTCAGCTCTGCTACCTTTTTTCTGAACTCTCAGACAAGCTTTATAAATTCAGAACTTTTTTTTTCCAATTGTTTATTATTGAAAGTTTCACAATACAAAGATAATACAAAGTAGTACAAATGATAAGAAGGTACCAGTACACAACAATTACATTGTTATGCATCCTTATACAAAAAATTTCCAATGTGTAACCGATTGCGCTGAAGTTGCATTTTCCGAGACGAGGGGTAGCCCCCGCCACCAGAAGACCTTAAGGTCCAATCCTATTGACTTCAGCTTTCAGAAGGGGAGGAGGGGGCCTGTCTGTCAACCCATGCTCCTGACCTCCTTCCCGAGAGCAAAAGGGCAAAAAAGAATGAGAAAAGGGAAACTAGGAAGAAGGGAATAGCAGAGGAGGGGAAGGAAAGAAAAGGGCAGAGTAGATAGTAGGGGAACAGAGAGAGAAGAAAAGACAGTGCGCCTCCCATGTGACCCAGAAAGGTTTTCCGTAAGCCCAACTATGCAGGCCCTGTCAGGTAAGTAATCCAAGGGTCCCAGATTCTTTCAGATCTGAACATCTTGTTTTGCAGAATGGCAGAGAGGCGTTCATCTAATATTATTCAGGACAATTTAGTCATCAAAAAAATCAAAGGGCATCACAGGAGATTTCCAAGATCTCGCGATTGTGATCTTAGCCACTATGAAAATGAATGCTATGATGCGTTGGGTTGGTCTTGGGGCTCTTTCTGCAGGGCATCCTAGGAGTGCCTGTCATGGAGATTTAGTTAAGTTAGTCCATGTGAGGTAGTAGATGAGATTAAAGGTGTGGGTCCAAAATCTGCGGCCCTTTGGGGACCTCCACCAGACATGATACGCTGTTCCTTCCTGACCGCATCATCGGAAACACACGGGGGTAGCACCCGGGAACCCATTGAGCTATTCTGGTTGGGACCATGTACCACTTTAATAATATTTTGTAGTTGGCCTCTATTAACCGCTTCCCACCTGCCCGCAATGCACTGGGGATGGGTGGCAGCTACAGGCAAAGTGATATACGGGTACGTCACTCTGGCTGTACTAACAGGTGGAGCTCCCCACCTGCGACTGCTGTGGGTCAGACGGACAGAGCTGAATGAAGATCCTGATGAATGGGACCCTGTGATCATGTGATTGCTATGCTTTTCCCAAAAGATTTGCATTTGAAAAAAATTGCTGTGCAAATACTGTGTGACTTAAAAAAATTCAACACCCACCATTTTATTTTATAGAGCCTCTGCTTTAAAAAAAAAATATATAATGTTTTGGGGTTCATAGTCATTTTCTAGCAAAAAAAGTTTTTTCAAATGAACATAAAGTGTCAGAAAAGGCTTGGTCTTCAAGAGTGGGTGGTATGTGGCTTAAGTTTCTAATGTTGGCCCTGAAATGCCAGGATAGTAGAAGCCCCCCCTCCTCCCCTTCCAAATGACCCCTTTTTGGAAAGTAGACACTCAAAGATACTTTGCTAAGAGATATGGTGAGTATTTTGCAGATTTCAATTGTTGCCATGCTTTTGGAAAACGAAGAAAGAAAACGAAAATTTATTTTTTCTGTTCTTTTTTTCTTTTTCAAAACCCTGTGACAAAAATGATAATTGTAAAATATTCACCATGCCTCTTATCAAATTCCTCGGGGTGTCTATCCTGGCATTTTAGGGCCTCCGCTACTATGATAGGTAGTGAGGAAGTGTATGAGGAAATATGCCCTTTGAAAGCCTGGAGGTGGTCATTGGATTTTGGGGGCCTGTATGTAGCTAGGCTTCCAAAACATCTCTCATATGTAGTATCCCCATACTCAGGAGAAGTAACAGAATGTGTTTTGGGGTGTTATTTCACATATACCCATGGCATGCATATATCATCTAAGTGACAACTTTGTGTAGGAAAAAAATTTTAATTTTCAAAAAATTTGTGGCACAAAATAAAACGTTCCAAGGACTCAACATGCCTCTCTGCAAAGTCCTTGGAGTGTCTACTTTCCAAAAAGGGGTCATTTGGGAAGGTTTTGTACTGCCCTGGCATTTTGGCACCTCAAGAAATGTGATAGGCAGTCAGAAAGTAAAAGCTGTGTAAATTCCAATATATATACCATAGTTTGCAGATGCTACAACTTTCACACAAACTAATTAATATACATGTATTGGGATTTTGTTTTTACCAAAGACATGTAGCAGAATACATTATGGCCTAAAATTTGGGTATATTGGATATTTTTTGCAACCAAAAGTGAAAAATATCTCTTTTCAAAAAGTTTGGTAATTTTTTGTTTATAGTACAAAAAGTAAAGGTAATCAAATACCCCCATAAAAAAGCTCTATTTTTGTGAAAAAAAAGGACATAAATTTTGTTTGTGTACGGCATTGCAAGACTGTGCAATTACCAGTTGAAATAGCACAGTGCCGAACAGCAAAAACTGGCCTGGTCATGAAGGGGGGTAAATCTTCTGGAGGGCAATTAGTTAAGGAAGTGTTTATGATCAATTTATAGTAAGCTCCCTGGGCTAATCTGTACCATTCTGCAGGCTCTAAGACTTCCCCCATAGCCTGCTCCCATCTATTCATGTAGGGGGGTTTATCATCAGAAGAAGACAAAATACTGTATACTTTAGATATATACTGTAACCTGAACATTTGTCAATATTTGTACATAGGTGTTCCTTGGGAGTGGTCACAGACAAGTCAGAAATCTTTGTTAATGGGGTGATGAAATGGGATATCTGTGTGTAACGACAGTATTCTGTGGGTGGCAAATCATACTTTTATTTAAGGCTTTGTATGGACCAAACCCCTCTGTGATCATAAAAATTGGCAATGCGTAATAACCCTTTGTTTGTCCACTATGTAAAGTCAAGGGGGGCGAAACCCGGGGTAAATGCAGGGTTTGCGAGGGGGGTGTAAGCTGATCTGAAAGTATGTTCTGAGGTCTAACTTGTCCCACATACTCAATGAGAAAGATAATGTGGGGCATAGGAGTGGAGGGCGAGCTTTGGTCGGGAGCAAGTAGTTGACTGGGGTTATAGGTACAAAAGAAGATTCAAGCCACGTGCAAATTGGGCGGCGGTGTTTTGTGTGAAAGAAGCAATCTGGCCTGCCTGAAAATATCATGACAGGTCAGGGTCCCCTAGTCCTCTTCTTAATCTGGGGGCATAAAGAGTTTTTTTATTCACCCTAGGTCTCCTGTCACCCCAATCATACATCGACAATGTGCGTTGAAACTTTTTAAGCTTTGACATATTTAGAGGTACTGGAAGTGTCCGAAAGAGGTATAGCTGTCTAGGTAATACATTCATTTTGAGAGAGTGCAGTCTGTCAAACCATAATGGGGGAGTTATTTAACCAATGCTTTAGGTCAGCAGAGAGTGTTTTGTGTAGGGGAGGATAATTTTGTATATATGGAGTTTGGAAATTTGGGGACAAGTGAATTCACAAGTAAGGGTTGGCACTTAAAATAAAAGTGTTTTGAAGGGCTTGTACCATTCTCTGATCTAATGATCGCTTGTGATTTGTGATGATTAATGCAAAGTCCGGATATAGAGGAAAAAGATTTCAGGTCCGTATAGAGGTTGGGTATAGAGGTGATTGGGGAAGAGAGAAGTAATAAAATATAATCTGAGAATATTGAGCATTTGTGCATCTGTCGCCTGCAGGAGATACCTTGAATATGTTTATTTTCCTGTATTCTGATGGCTGAGGGCTCTAGTACCAGAGTAAACAGTAGGGGAGATAAGGGGCAGCCTGACGTGTGCCCCTGCATATAGATAGATGCGGGGAACTGTAACCCTTAATCCAGAGATTAGCTGTGGGCTCACTATAGAGTGTCTGTAGCAAATTTAGGAACTTGGAGCCGAACCCATATTTCTGGAGGCGTAGAGGTAATCCCAGGAAAAATTTATCGGCCGGGGGGTTGGGAATAGGTCTGGCTTGGAATATAGTTTTGCATAAAAATCAAAAATTCTTGGACTATTATTTGGGGATTATGGGTTGGGGATTGTGGGTCCCATTCCATGTGCTCAGTTTGGATAAGGCTGGGTTAAAAGGTCTAGGGGTTAGACTCAAGTCTCTGGCTCATTTTACTCTTGAGGCTAGCTGAATCAATTTCCCCCTGACGGTCGCCTTGTGTGCTGCCCAGGTCACTGCTGCAGATGATGCCGTGGGTACGTTGTCTCGGAAAAACAAGCGGATCTCCGTCTCTAGTACAGCATACAGTGTAGAGTTAGTGAGCAAGGATGCATTCAGCCTCAAGGGCGAGGCTTGGGGCCTCACCCAAAGATCAGTGATGGTCATAGAGATCGGAGAATGATTTGACCAAGGGGGAGAAGTGGAGAGAGAGTAAAAAGGTGGTCAATTATGGAAGAGGTCTTGTGGCAAAAATAAGTAAAATCTCTATCTGTAGGGTTACAGTCCCTCCACACATCTATAAGATCATTATGATGTGAAGGTTCGGCCAATGAGCATCCCTGTTTAGGGACATGTTTCAAAGATGATCTGTTTGGATTTGATTTGTCTAGAATTTGATCCAGAGAAGTATTGCTGTTTCCCCTGATGATCAAGTGACCCTCTACATGAGGCAGAATAATTTTCAGTATTGAACGAAAGAAGGCCAGTTGGACAGTATTTGGGGCATAGTAAGTAATGATGGGCTGCATGCTTGAGACGAACATAAGTTCGACTTGAACATGGGCCGTTCATGTGTTCGTTGAACACACGAATGGTATGTGTGTTCATTGGGCTATTTGCCCGCCATGCCCCACAATGCACTGCACCTGAAAGTGCAATGTGATTGGCCAAAGCATTGCACCTGACCATAAGCCTGGTGCAATGCTTTGGCCAATCACAGGGCATGATGACGTCACAAGGGGATGGGGTGATCCCTCCCCATTTTGATGTTATCACCCTATTTAAAAACTGCCATGGCGACGTAGCTGTCAGAAGGCAGGAGCAAGTGTTGAAGGTGGAGCCAATTTTTTTCTCTTTTTTCAGGTCGGCAGTGGCGGCGGGCATTGTGATTAACATTGGATCTACTTCGGGGGACATTTTTTTAAAAAATTTTTTTAATAAAGGACTTTTATTACACTACACATTTTTTTGTGAATGGGTAGCAGTACCATGTACCGCATACTCATTCGCATGGGAGGGCCAGAATCTGGGGACCCCTCCCTGCCCCAAAGCACCCCACCCATGTGGCCTGGTATGGTTCAGGGGGGGTGCTTGCTCATCCCCCCCTTTCCTGACATGTCCCTCTGCATGCTCTGATAAGCGTCTGGTATGGATGGAAAGGAGAACCCCACGCCATTTAAAAAAAAAAAACTTGGGCATGAGGGGTTCCTCTAAAAATCCATACCAGACCCAAAGGGTTTGGCATAGATGGGAGCGGGGACCCCATGCCATTTTTTTTTAAATTGCCCAGGCAATGCCAACAATTCTTTGACATTCAGCTGTCAGCAGGGAACCCCGCTGACAACTGAAACATGAATGAATGTTTCACAACTAAAATACCACATGACTTAATAATAAAACCCATGAGGTATGTTAGTAACTGAGCAGTATCTTACCACATACTCAGATACGGTAAGATACCGCTCAGTAAATTGGCCCTGTTCGAAGTTCGCGGTCGAACTTTCAGTGGGTTTGAATGTTCAGCCCATTGCTGATAGTAAGATACCAAAGTAACTGCCATATCATTAATCCTGGCCTTGTCTATGTTTCTATGTTTCCATATGATGATCTGCTAGGTGGAGGGGTCATAGTGGATGGAAATGTGTCGGGTAGCAGTCAGGCATCTTTTGGTAACATCAAAATGTCTCAACCATATTGTAAAATGAGACACAACTGAGAAACATAAGAAGGCCAGGAAGTAGGGTAGGATATGGGATGAGTGGGCAATGAGGGAATGGAAAGGGTGATAAGAGTAGCGGGAAGGTAAGATGTAAGGGTAGGGAAAGGGGAAAGGGAGAGTGTCCAGAGTCTGGCTGATGAGCCAACCCATCCGGCTCAATATAAGATGGCAGCCAATGTCCCTCAATTTCCAGGACGAAAGGGAAAGTTGCAGGCAGAAAAAAAAAAAAACATTTTTCATAAACTATAAAAACAGTCAACTGGAACCAACTTTGATCCAAGGGTGACGAACTGATATAGTGCAACAAGCTCTCATTGTCAGGAGAGGAAGTGTGGGACTAAGCAATGCCATGTCCGGTAAGGTAACTTGTGAGGATCTGCGTCTGGAAGGGCTTGGCTATTGAGCCCATATTCGTGAAAGTAGATGATCTTCCTGACGACATTTATGTTAGGCTGGTGGATCCTTGGAGAGTAGGCCCAAACTCCGGCCTGGAAATTTTTGAACAAACAGATTTTCCCTTTGTAATCGAAGGCCAAGCAGAAAGGGAGCTGCCATCGGTACTTCATGTTTTCGTAGAGCAATTGCGTGAGCAGTGGTTTGAAGGAACAGCATTTCTGGACCGTGAAGGGAGACAGGTCTACAAATAGTTGTAATGGGTGGCCCACGTAGGGAGAGATCCGGTGAGGCTCTCGTGGCTGCCACCATTTTTTCCTTAATACGGTAATACTTTTCCTTAATAGTGAGGTTTCATAATGATATCTCTAGGCAGCACACAGTGGATGCAATCTGTTTCCAGATGATGTGCGAAGATGTCCGGGATAAGTTCCCTCATCAGTTGGTGAGCTGCATCCTCCAGGTCTTTGATAGTTTCGGAAAGCCCCTGAATTTTCACATTGTATCTTCAGGATCTGTTTTCCAGATCCTCTATCTTTGCGTTGGCATCATCCACTTGCTGCTGGAGGTCAGAGATCATTTTGAAGTTCTGTTTAACTCTGTGGACTGCTCCATCCATCTTGGATTCTATTGTGTCCAGCCATTCACTTATGGACTGTAACTCCCCCTTCAACCAGTTGTAATCAGGGTGCAGGCTTTAGTGAGTTCCTGCTGCAATAAAGTAAAAAATCTTGCTATCAGGACTGCATCTCCTGAATAGATGCGGAGCTCGGTCAAAGCATGGCTGTTTACGAGGTCACGCGCATTCACACTTATAAATTCATCACTTTGAATGGATGTAGAGAAGAGAATACTGCAGATAAACAGGTACAACTTACGTAGAAGGATTTGTTTCTTCTCTGTGTATCACCTGAGGCCAGTCACTTCACTGGGTATATATATAAGGGTTTACAACCACTTTAATGTAATCAGTCACAGAACGGATATATGCACAGAGAAGAGAATTTTGTATCCAGACTGCACAAACTAGCGGTGAATTTTGATTAGATTCTATTATGTAAAAAGTAACTTTTGCTTGGGCATTTCTGCATGCTATGCTTAGATTAGAATGCCCATATTTATTACTGTATCAGTTTAAGTGAAGTTGTTTAAATAGGAAACAGAAATGTAGCACAATTGATCTATAAATATATAAAAGTAATAGCATTATGAAGCCTACCTAAAATAACAGAGTTTAGCTACATTTATACACATTGAACCTTATTTGTCATGTACCTGCTCATTGCGCCAGTGCATCTAGGTCAGTGTGTAAATTAGAGATATCTTGCAAGGACTATATTCCACTGCACAGCTTTGTGTCATTGGAACACAAAATGGTTTCAAAACCATTACTTATGGTACATCTAAGACCATTTAAAATTTGAATTACAACTCCCTGGATTTGAGCATGCTATCCATTTACAGATCGAATTTCTAAACCTTAACATAAGCCTTAACAGTCTGTGAAGAAGCAAATAACATCCACAGCCATCCTTTTAACACAAAACTATTACTCTGTATGACAAAAATAGGATTTACTGCTTATAAATAACAATAGAGTCAAAACTGAAATAGTAAACAGTGCAAAAAAAGGCAAACATTTTTCAGCATGTAGATTATCAGCTTTTGAGAACTCAATACAAGTAACCCATGACACTAAAGGCGGCCATACATGGCTAGAATTTTGGCCGATTTATGCTAAATTGGCCGAAATGTGAGCTGTGAGTGTCCCCTTCCTCTTTGCTCCTGTCCAATCAAATTTTGTTGAAGGACCTTGGTGGAAAATTGCTAGCCAAATGGTGACTGCTTCCAATCAAATGCAGACACTGTTTGGGTATTAGGACAACATTGGGTGACAGTTGTCAGAATTGCCAGCAGGGGAGATTTGTCCACCTGCAATATTTACCGTGCTCCTAAAAATTATCACCCAAACCATCCTCTCTGC
The DNA here is from genome assembly GCF_062004578.1 of Staurois parvus. Lineage (NCBI taxonomy): Eukaryota > Metazoa > Chordata > Amphibia > Anura > Ranidae > Staurois > Staurois parvus. Next base: position 496,149 of record NW_028319228.1, on the reverse strand, counting down.
TCCTCTCAAGACCTCCTGCTCTCAAGCTCCCTTGTCTCCTCCTCCCACATTCATGTCCAGGAATTCTCCAGAGCCTCTCCCAATCTCTGGAGCACTCTACCTCAGTCTGTCCAGCTATCTCCTACTCTGGCTGCCTTTAGGTGATCCCTGAAAATGCATCTCCTTATGGAAGTCTATCACACCTACATCTAACTAAACTTTTATCACTTCTTTCAGCTCATCCCTCACAGTTATAACCTTTTCCTTTGCCCCAGACTGTAAGTTGAGCAAGGCCCTCTTAACCCTCTCGTATTGTATTGTAAATGTACTGTCTCCTTTTATATTGTAAAGTGCTGCAAAAACTGTTGGAGCTATTTAAATCCTGTATAATAATAATAATAATATTCATAGTATCATAGTTGGTAAGGTTGAAAAAAAGACACCAGTTCATCCAGTTCAACCTGTGTGGGTGTGGGTGTGTGCTTGTGTCAAAAACTCATATCCCATATACCTGTATATTGTGTTCACTCAGATGCCCATCCAAGAGATTTTTTTTTTTTTTAAACAATTGATACTTCCCACTGACACCACCGATTGAGGAAAGGAGTTCCACATCCTTACCACCCTGACTGTTAAAACCCCCTTACTCAGTTTAAGGCTAAACCGCTTCTCCTCCTAGTTCATTGAGTGGCCCCATGTCTCCTTATACTCCCTGAGACTAAATAGTTTATTCTTTATGCTAGAGTCACCACTGAGGTATTTGTATATTGATATCATATCTCCTCTCAAGCGTCTCTACTCCAGGGAGAATAAGTGTAATGTTTGTAGTCTTTCTTCGTAACTGAGATCCCCCAGACCCCTTATTAATTTTTTTGCCCTTCTCTGGACTCTCTCCAGTTCTAGCACATCCTTTCTGGGTATTGGTGACTGGAACTGGATGGCATACTCCAGATGTGGCCGAATCAGAGTTTTGTAAAGTGGCAGGATTATCGTTTTATCTCCTGAGTACATACTATATTTTATGCATGCTAAAATTCTACCAGTTGTACTTGCTGCAGCTTGGCATTGCATGCCACTGCTGAGTTTATCATCTACTAGCACCCCCAGATCTTTTTCCATCTTGGATTCCCCCAGAGGTTCTTTAGCTAGCGAGTAACTTACATTAGTATTTTTAGCTCCCAAGTGCATTACTTTACATTTTTCAACATTAAAGCTCATTTGTCATGTATTTTCCCACTCTTATTTTATTGGGGTCTTCTTATAAATTTTCTATATCCCAATGTGAAGTTCTTGCCCTACTTTGCTTTGAATCATCACCAAAAACTGAGATTCAGCTATTTATACCAACCTCTTCGGACGCGCTCCTGTAACCAGTTTTCTATCCATGAACAAACCCTATGGTCCATGCCTACAGTCCTCAGTTTGTAAATTAAGCATTGATGGGAACTGTGTCGAATGCTTTAGCAAAATCCAGGTACACCACATCCACAGGCCTTCCTTTATCTAGATGGCAGCTTACATTCTCATAGAATGTTATCAAATTGGTCTGGCAAGAACAACCTTTTGTAGAGCCATGCTGATTACTACTAAAAGATACTTTTTTCCGGGGACGCGTTATCAAGATGGTGACCAGAGTGGCCGCATAGAGAAGAGCTCTGCCACCTCGAATATTAATCCAGATCCATCATGGGGACAGCACTGCTAATTTTGCCCCAGAAGCCTTGCCACCTGTGACTAGTACCTGGGGGAGGACGAGCAAGGCCATCTGACCCCCCTCCAGTGCTTCGGACTTCCGCAGCCTACTGCGGCCTACACAGTGCAAAATGAACTGCACTCCTGTGATCCATAGGAGAACTGGGGCCATGAAGGCTTTGGCCATGCTTCTTCTTTAATCTTTCATCCAAAATACAGCGCAATATTTGTCCTTAATAGCTTAATATTGTCCTAACACTTAAGTTAACACAGAGGTAACCCCTAACACTTAAAGTATAACTGTACGTGTACCCAAACAATTGATGGCCTTCTTATAGGAATTATTTTGAGACCTACAGCATATGTGTAGCTGCCCTGGACTGTCTCCATGAAGAGACTGTGCAGCACCCAGCAGCCCTAGAGAAAAGGTCTCCATGGAGTGTGGCAAATAAATGGAGGACTTGCTGAGGAAGGAGGAACTACATTATATCCTTTAATAAAACCTAAAACACAAACCTAAACATAAGCTTTAAAGTGGTAGTAAACACTACTTGATCACTATTAACTATAAGTAAGCTTATAATAAAGCTTACCTGTAGGTACAAGAAATATATCCTAAACATGTACAACTTAGGAGATATTTCCATTTGCAGCAGTCAGTGACATCACTGGCACATGCGTACTGCAATTTGAGTGGAAAGGTGCTGTCCACTCAGAGTGCCATGCCATGATCGTGGCTCCCGTGCACATGTGTGTAAGTGATGTAATCCTGGCTCGGCCACTCAAATGGCTGAAGCCTGCAAACCCAGGAAGGAGGACCCAGTGAAGATGGAAACCCCAGCAGTGGTGACACCATGCCAGTGGAGGACTTTGTTTTATGGTAAGGCTTTAACCTCCCTAGCGGTTTTCCTGAGTCTGGCTTGGGGTTAAATCTAGCGGTCAAAAGCGGTAACCCCGAGCCAGACTCGGGGTCACCGCAAACGAAATACCCGGTCCCTGCGATCGGTGTCCCGGGTCCTGAGCCGCATGCAGCCATCCCCTCTGTCCGTCCCCTGTCTCCTTCCCTGCTTCCCTGGTATCTCACGCTGATCAGTGTGATCAGCGTGAGCCTTGCATGCTGTGCCATCGTGGGGTGGGGCTTGCGGGAGGCGGGAGTTATAAAAATAGATCAGTGTCAAAATAAAGTGTTACTCTAATGCATACATTGTAACTTTACCTCAGATATTTCCATAGTGCAGTTTTTCAGTTTCTATGACTAAAACGGTTTTGCACTCATGACTTCCAAAAAGAGTCTCGCTAGCGCCAAAGCGGTTTATGATGAGCTAGCAAACAGCGACAGTGAGGAGCTACTTGAATTGAGCGATAGCGACTCATGTGGCAATTGGTCTTCAGACACCGACAGTGAAGACAGCGGCGAATCTGAGATTGACGTGAGTGATCTGCGCATGTGGTGCACTATTGTTTGCGGTACGCCAGCGCCACCAAGATTTCCGTTTACCAGCGCACCTGGTATGAAAGTTCACGTTGAATGTGACAACCCCTTGGCGTACTTAGAATTGTTTCTGACCGATGAGGTTATAGAAATTATCGTGACAGAGACAAATAGGTATGCAGCGCAACAACTAGCTGCTCCACACAGCAGGTTTTCAAGAAGCAGAAAGTGGGAACTTGTGACCAAAGAGGACATTTGGCTGTTTCTCGGCCTAATTGTTCTGCAGGGAGTGGTGGGGAAACTGCTGCAGAAGTGGTACTGGACCACCAACAAAATGCTCGCCAAGCCATTCTTTGGCATAGTCATGTCGGAGTACAGCTTTTCCCTTATTGTGAAATTTTTGCACTTCGAAAATAATGAGGATTTTGATGAAATAACTCATCCGGTTCCCAAGCTAAAAAAAATTTGGGAAGTCTCCCAAATAATTTTAAGAAATTTCCAGCAGAGCTATGTGCCAGAGAGAGACATTAGCATAGACGAAAGTCTAATGGCCTACAAAGGTTCAGCTGGATACAATATATCGCATCCAAGAGAGCACGATTTGGCGTCAAATCCTACCTGCTGTGCGAATCCTCTACCGGCTACATATGGAACACAGTTATATACATCGACAAAGGAACAAAATTTGATCCCAAGTACAGCAACTATGGAATGGCAACATCTTCCATTCTGTCACTGATTGAGCCTCTGCTAAACCAAGGTTACTGTGGAACGACGGACAATTTCTACACCTATCCAGAACTTTACGAGGTTCTTCTTCAGCACAAAACGGATGCATATGGAACCGTTCAGGCTAACCGGCGCAACCTAACATTGATGTTTGCAAAAAACAAACTGAAGTGGGGAGAATTAGTTGCCTGGCAGAAAGGCAAAATGATTGCACTGAGATGGCGGGACAAGAAGGATGTGTGTCTAATGAGTACCGTTCACAATGCCTCCACAGTGATGGTACAAACAAAAGGTGGGAAAAACATCCAGAAGCCACAGGTTGTTATTGATTACAACAGCACCATGGGAGGTGTTGACAGAGCTGACCAAGTTATGACATTCTATCCGGCGATGAGAAAGCAGCGATGACAAATCTACAAAAAGATTTTCTGGCATCTTCTGGAACAGTGCTTGTGGAATGCCTATATTCTGTTCCGCAAAAACAGTGACAAGCCTGTGGTTCATGCGGACTTTATCTGGAAAGTTGCAGAATCCATTTTCCTCAAGCATCAAACACCATCAGTGTCTGTGGGTAGATCCGGATGACGTGCTGTGGGAGTTGTCAACCCAGAACGCCTGACCGGACGTCATTTTATGGACCACATCCCACCAACCCAAAAAAAGGCAGCACCTACACGGATGTGCGTGGTATGTTGTTCTTAGTGAGATGAGAGTGGAAAAAAAAATCCACAAGGAAACGAGGTTCCACTGTCCTGATTGTGATATTGGACTTTGTGCAGTCCCCTGTCTCAAAATATACCACAACCGTGATGTTTTCTAGAATATGCAGTGTTTATATAATATTGTTTGGACAGAGTTCCGTGTGTTTGATTTGATTACATCGCTGAGCATACCCTTTGGCGCTATATAAATACTGTATAATAATAATTACATTATTTAATTATTATATTATTATATTATAATTTATGATTTAATTTATTAAACTTTATTGCACCAAGGATATCTACTAGACTCTTGTTTAAACAGATTCAGTGAGTTATTCCGAAGAATTACAAGCCTACAATAAAAAACAACATATTTCCATTGAAAACAATGTACTGCTTTGGAGCACAGAAATACTGACATAATCATACCGTTAGGGAGGTTAATAAAAAAAACATTTTTTTTTTTCATTCATGACTTTACTACCACATTAACATAAACATGAAACTTAATCTTTTAACACTTAACCCAACCTTAAAACCGTAATCTTACATCTAACCCTGTCTAAACCCCACATTCATACTAAAACTGGTTATTTACACATTACCTTCATCAAGATTTTTCAATGCCAAAACCTTACAGTCCCATGCTAAGATGTGTGATCAATATCTCGACATTGGAATAAAATGATGACTAAACCTATAATGGTGTCCGATTGCTACACTTCACCTGGGATGCCCTTATGGCTACTGTGGGCTTCAGGGTCTGGTGCACACACAGGAACTGGTTCAGGCACAGGACCTAGGGATCCAACCTCCTTGTGATACCATAAGGAGAACCAGTATTGCTGCTTCATATCCCTATTCTTCGTTGTGCCAGATTTGATGGATGTCTTGAACAGCCTTCATTTACTGCTATAGGCCCCAAAATCTATGAAACATTACTTTGGAAACAGTAAAAGAAAAAAAAAGTAACAGTCACAGGTAAATGTATATATATATATATATATATATATATATATATATAGTGACACGGGGTTGTTAGCTCTCATGGTAGATGTGTTTACCCCACACCAGAAGTTAAATTCAGGGCTTTTCCTGCAAAATTCAAAAATATATCTAACTTTGTAGAGCGTTCTCACCATCAATATGACAACACAACATTCAATCCTCCTGGCTCTCTATATCAGACCTGAGGCTCAGGTCTCATGCCTTGATCCTCCAGACCATGCAGCACCCATCCCCGATGCTAGTATACAAACACTTTACCTCTTTCAGCTTTGTGTCTTTCCTCCCAGCTCCGTCACTCATAGACTCTCTCTCATACGTGGATCTCTGGCTTGGGGCACCTTGGACCCCCAGGTGAGACCCTATCTCTCGGCTTCTCTCAGACTCAGATCTCCGGCTTAGGGCACCTCTGACTCCTGGGTGAGACCTTGTTTCTCAGCTTCTCTCAGACTCGGGCCTCTGGTTTGGGGCACCTCTGACCCCTGGGTGAGACCCCTTGTCTTGGCTTCCTTCTTCCTTACAATCATTGACCCCTTCGGGAGGGTGGGGCACTGACTCCTAATCCTGTCTGTCTTTCTTAAAAGAACAGCATACACCTGTGTCATTAGTGGGCCTGTTTTCTCCAAAACCGGGCCCAGACTTCCTTATCACACAGTGTCATGGCCTCGCTGTGCCAATTATATATATATACACACACACATACATACATATATATATATATATATACATATACATACATACATACACACATATACATACATACACACATATACATACATACACACATATACATACACACATATACATACATACACACATATACATACATACACACATATACATACATACACACATATACATACATACACACATATACATACATACACACACACACACACACACACACATACATACATATATACACACATACATACATATATACACACATACATATATATATACACATACATACATATATATACATACATATATATACATACATATATATATACACATACATACATATACATACATACATATACATATACATACATACATATATATATATATATACATACATATACATACACATACATACATACACTATATTGCCAAGAGTATTGGGACGCCTGCCTTTACACACACAACTTTAATGGCATCCCAGTTTTAGTCTGTAGGGTTCAATATTGAGTTGGCCCACCCTTTGAGCTATGACAGCTTTTACTCTTCTGGGAAAGCTGTCCAAAAGGTTTAGGAGTGTGTCTATGGAAATGTTTGACCATTCCTCTAGAATCACATTGGTGAGGTCAGGCACTGATGTCAGATGACAAGGCCTGACTCACAGTCTCGTAGTCAGGATTGAAGTCAGGACTCAGTGCAGGCCAGTTAAGTTCCTCCACCCCAAACTCGCTCATCCATGTCTTTATGGACCTTGCTCTGTGCACTGGTGCGCAGTCATGTTGGAACAGGAAGGGGCCATCCCCAAACTGTTCCCACCAAGTTGGGAGCATGAAATTGTCCAAAATGTCTTGGTATGCTGACGTCTTAAGAGTTCCCTTCACTGGAACTAAGGGGTCAAGCCCAAACCCTGAACAACAGCCCCACACCATAATCCCCCATCCACCAAACTTTACACTTGGCACAATGCAGTCAGGCAAGTACCATTCTCCTGACAACCACCAAACCCAGACACGTCCACCAGATTGCCAGATAGAGAAGCGTGATTCATCACTCCAGAATACACATCTCCACGGCTCTAGAGTTCAGTGGTGATGGCTTTACACAACTGCTTCTGACGCTTTGCATTGCACTTGGTGAAGTAAGGCTTGGATGCAGCTGCTCAGCCATGGAAACCTATTCCATGAAGCTCTCTGTGCACTTTTGTTTTGCTAATCTGAAGGCCACATGAAGTTTGGAGGTCTTTAGCTATTGACTCTGCAAACAGTTGGCGACTTCTGCGCACTGTGCACTTCTGTCATTTTATGTGGCCTACCACTTCTTGGCTGAGTTGCTATTGTTCCCAGTTGCTTCCACTTTGTTATAATACCACTAACAGTTGACCGTGGAATATTTAGTAACAAGGAAATTTCACAGATGGACTTATTGCACAGGTGGCAACCTATCACGGTACCACACTTGAATTCACTGAGCTCCTGAGAGCAACCCATTCTTTCAAAAATGTTTGTAGAAGCAGTCTGCATGCCAAGGTATTTGATTTTATACACCTGTGGCAATGCTGGTGATTGGAACACCTGAATCCAATGATCTGGAGGGGTGTCCCAATACTTTTGGCAATATGATGTGTGTGTGTGTAATAGATATATATATATATATATATATATATATATATATATCAGGGGCAGACTGACAACTCATGGGTCCCCTGGGCAATAGGGGATCATGGGGCCCCTGTGTCCCTGCCCAAACTCAAAAAAGCCTATGAAAAAGGTACCAGGGGCATCTCATAGGGCCCCCTACTGACCCTGGGCCCGACTTTCCAAATGGTCAGTTCGCCCCTGATTTTATATATATATACATACATACATACATACATACATACATACACACACATATACATATATACATACACACATATACATATACATACATACAGTATCTCCCAGAAGTGAGTACACCCCTCACATTTTTGTAAATATTTTATTATATCTTTTTATGTGACAACACTGAAGAAATGACACTTTGCTACAATGTAAAGTAATGAGCTTGTATAACAGTGTAAATTTACTGTCCCCTCAAAATAACTCATTAAACAGCCAATAATGTCTAAAGCGCTGGCAACAAAAGTGAATACACCCCTAAGTGAAAATGTTCAAATTGGGCCCAGTTAGCCATTTTCCCTCCCTGGTGTCATGTGACTCATTAGTGTTACAAGTTCTCAGGTGTGAATGGGGAGCAGGTGTGTTAAATTTGGTGTTATCGCTCTCACTCCCTCATACTGGTCACTGGAAGTTCAACATGGCACCTCATGGCAAAGAACTCTCTGAGGATCTGAAAAAAATAATTGTTGCTCTACATAAAGATGGTCTAGGTTATAAGATGATTGCCAAGACCCTGAAACTGACCTGTAGCATGGTGGCCAAGACCATACAGCGGTTTAACAGGACAGGTTCCACTCAGAACAGGCCTTGCCATGGCCACCAAAGAAGTTGAGTGCACATGCTCAGAGTCATATCCAGAGGTTGACTTTTGGAAATAGACGTATGAGTGCTGCCAGCATTGCTGCAGAGGTTGAGGGGGTGGGGGGTCAGCCTGTCAGTGCTCAGACCATATGCCGCACACTGCATCAAATTGGTCTGCATGGCTGTCATCCCAGAAGGAAGCTGATGCACAAGAAAGCACGCAAACAGTTTGCTGAAGACAAGCAGACTAAGGACAAGGATTACTGGAACCATGTCCTGTGGTCTGATGAGACCAAGATAAACTTATTTGGTTCAGATGGTGTCAAGCGTGTGTGGCGGCTACCAGGTGAGGAGTACAAAGACAAGTGTGTCTTGCCTACAGTCAAGCATGGTGTTGGGAGTGTCATGGTCTGGGGATGCATGAGTGCTGCTGGCATTGGGGAGCTACAGTTCATTGAGGGAACCATGAATGCCAACATGTACTGTGACATACTGATGCAGAGCATGATCCCTTCCCTTCAGAGACTGGGCCGCAGGGCAGTATTCCAACATGATACCGACCCCAAACACACCTCCGAGATGACCACTACCTTGCTAAAGAAGCTAAGGGTGAAGATGATGGACTGGCCAAGCATGTCTCCAGACCTAAACCCTATTGAGCATCTGTGGGGAATCCTCAAATAGAAAGTGGAGGAGCGCAAGGTCTCTAACATCCACCAGCTCCGTGATGTCCTCATGGAGGAGTAGAAGAGGACTTCAGTGGCAGCCTGTGAAGCTCTGGTGAACTCCATGCCCAAGAGGGTTAAGGCAGTGCTGGAAATAATGGTGGCCACACAAAATATTGACACTTTGGGCCCAATTTGGACATTTTCACTTAGGGGTGTACTCACTGTTGTTGCAAGCAGTTTAAACATTAATGGCTGTGTGTTGAGTTATTTTGAGGAGACAGCAAATTTACACTGTTATACAAGCTGTACATTCACTACATTACATTGTAGCAAAGTGTCATTTCTTCGGTGTTGTCACATGAAAAGATATAATAAAATATTTATAAAAATTATATATACAGTGTATATATATATATATATATATATATTTGTACAGCCAGAGCAGTTGAGCTTGAGCTGGATGTATCAAAACAGAGTAACTAGATAATGTCAGAGAAACATCCAGAGAGTGTAATTGCAAGTCAAATGTCTGTATCCAGTTCAAGAACATAAAGTCAGTTAATTAAGGCCAGCCGCTGTCACTGTTGTAACCCAGGAAATCTAGATCCACAGTAGTTAACCACCATTAGCTGAATGAACACAACAAGTAGTGGTAAAGTGTCAGCGGATAACGTTACAGCATCATTTTGCGTTATTACAACACTTGAATGCAGAAACAGACTAGATTTAATCTTTGGAGGGCATAGACCAACATTTAAGTGCTTTAAACCACTAAAGCCTACTGCAATTTACTGTCTATGCAGGAGGCAGGTTTACATCAGATAATATATCCATTAGTGTAAGATTGCCCTATGTCCTCAGCAATAGGTGCATTTATCTAATTGAGAGAAGTAGATGAACATACACATGCGGAAACGTACATGCTGCTGGACGTTCCTGCTTCATTCGAAAACACACATTCAGTTCTTAAAAACATCTGCCATTTAAGAGAGTAAAATCATTACAGATAATTACATGGAAAAGTAAAACTTCTGCTACCATGTATTATCAAATGAGTAAATGCTCAAATCAAGCTTTATTCACATGGCTAAAGGAAGCAATCATTGATAAACACATTATCTGTACCCAGTACTACGCTCACTTAATATCATAACCTTTGATTTGTTACTTTTGTTCTACTTTAAGTAAATGTATGGTTTATGTATAAAAATATAACAGGATAATTGCGCACCTGTTCATTCCATTATTTGGATGTTCACCATCTCTGTGTCCTTTACTAATGGTAATAGGTGGAAGAATAGGTGCAGTGCTAAGAGCCTGGTGAAAAATATAAAAAGTATCTAAAGTCAAACCTTTTTTCGTTTTATTTTGGATAAAGTAGAGAAGAGTTAAACCCGGTCAGGTGTTGCTTTTTTTAAAAAAAATATGTTCTGTCTGTTTCCTATTAAAGAGATGTCATGTCCCAGGTATACAGCCACTGGAAGATTTCCCTGCACCTCCTTTTCCTGTGACAACTTAGACATTTAAGAATTTCTGTCACTTTATGTATTGAAGACAATGGTCTCTAAGACTAATTCTCCTTATTCTATCTGTAACACTACCCCTTAGAAGTCACAGAGTTTTTGGGTCCCCCTAAAGCTCTGCACAGCCAGACAACATGCATTTTCTTCCACACTTTGGACACTGGAGTCAGTGAACAGTCCTTGAGCTTGTTTTTTTCATTTTATTAAGGGGTTAACAACTTGGATGGGGTTGAAGGATGTATGGAATGCCCAAGAAAATTGTGAACTGTGAGGACAACTCCTTAGCAACTATGTACAAGCCCATGGACAAAACGTCTCTCCTTCAAAGAGCTCTCCAGCTCTTTGGTGTACCATATCAGACCTCCTCTTCACCCAGCTTCCCTAGGATACCCTGGGCAAGGGGACCCAGAAACTGCCAATTTATGAAATAGTCCCAGATGAGGGGCTAGCTGGGTTCTCCACCTGACTGCCCCCTCCCCTTATCCAGCCCAAGGGGTGTAAGGCTACTCACACCATTCTTCCTAATAGCTCAGTGGGTAGGTGGCTGCCTTCAGGCCTTTCGTTGGGATTTCCTGCTGTTCAGGTTGTCCTTCCTGGAAGATGGTGGCACAGTGGAGACTCCCTTCTCCAGCACCAGCTTGTAAGTAGGCCCCATCCCTGGGCCCCCTCCCAGGGTCCATGCTCTAGCCTTCACTTTCACCCAACACTACTCCTGCTGATCAGACTCGCTCATATTTAAAGGCTGTCCTGGCCCCATGCCAAGCCTCCTGACTGGGGATTGGCCAGGATCTCTTAAGTATGCATCAGCCCCTCTTCACCCCCACCCACCACCTTCTAGAAACTTCTCCAGCTTCTAGAGCAGGGGGAGGTATCAGGGAACTGACCTGCAGAGCCCTCAGCCCTGAACTAAAATAACCTGTCTGACTCATCCCAAGCTGCTACTCAACCTCTACTTAAAAAAAATTAACTAGCTCCTCCTAGCTAACTTGAGAGGCACTACATATGCAAAATATGCCTTACAACCTCCAGGCTTTTGCATACAGGTGGCTGAGCCCATTTAACATAAATGTCAGCATTTTTTCAGTTGCACCATACATTCTCCCATAGACATAAATGGATGTGCACTGTTGTACTTGGGTATTCGCCAGTGCTACTGTAAACACAAGTATAGCGTATGAACCTATGCAAAAAATAGAAAATGTCCTCTTTTTTCATATGGCCACATGCTATACTTTTGTTTATGATAGCACCAGCATATACCCAAATAAAGCCACGCATGTCTATGGAAAGCTGTATGCTGCACCTGGGCCTTCTGGCAGGAAAAAGAGACACTAGCATTTTCATTGAATGGGTTCAGTCACTCATGTTCAAGAGGTCTTAGTCATTCTGTCTTATTCATAAACATCTCATTATTGCCACTTGTATATTGGGTGACATTTCGTTCACACTAATACCGTAAAGTCTTTCTCAAGCTTTATTTCCTTACCACTTTTGGGTATCCCTGATGCCTGTACATTCTATGTACTATTTTTTCTATCTTTTTTATACTTTACATGTCTATTTTAGCATAATTATTAGATGGGTTTGTGGAAAGATTACATTGACCACATCCTGGAGTGAAAGATTAATCTTCCCTTTTTATGCAAACATAAAAGCGTAAGACTAAAGACTTTACCCCTTAATTACCTGTAAAAGCAAATTCCATTACATCAGTTAATATTCTGTAGCCCACTTCACTATGCATGGCCAACAATGAAACATCAATGTTTTTTTTGGAAAAGGTTATATTTCTTTAAAGTAATAAGCAATACTTAAAAGTCTATCTATGATCATTTCCACATTGAATTTAAATTATTCTAGCCAACTTCTATCGATCTTAAAGTGTTACTAAACCCACAGCAGTAAAATCAATCTGTATATGAATTAAGGCATGCTTGTTATACTCACTGTGGAACCTAAGGGGTTAATCCTCTGTATTGTGTAAAAACGCTGTTTGACCCTTTCTTCTCTGCCCCTCCTCATGTTGAAATGACCACCTGATACAAACTGAACCCGTGGTCACATGCACATGCTCAGATTGGTGTGTATTGCTGGAGAGGAGTTTTTTCTCTTGGGAAGGTGCATGTGATCAGCACAGGGATAATCAGCACTGTCCAGACAGAGGTCAGGGGTTTTGCATCTGCCTAGAGCAAAATGAAAACTCCTCCTACAAGCTTTAACCAGTTCTCTGCTGGACACTGATAGAAGTCACAAGACTGCTCTAACTGCTGATGCAAAAAAGGTATTTAGCAGTTAATAATTACTAAAATAATTGCACTTCCATGTTCTGTGTACTGTGGGAGACCAGATATAGTGAATGCAGGGTCCTGGGTTTAGTAACACTTTAATGATCTTGAAGTTTGTAAAGTTACTTTAGAAGAATCCCACACATTTATGTCCTTGAATTCTGTGACACATATTCGTTATGCCCTGTGAGTAGGCACTGCTGTGTCAAAGAGTCTGCTATTTGAGCTCCTGGAGGAACAGTCTATAAAGAGGTTGTATGCTGTGATTATAGATCTCCTTTAAAGAGCATTGGGTATGGTTAAAACCTGGAGGATATCAGGTGTCTAATGCTAGGCATAGCATAGCCACACATAGTTTTCTCTCCTTCGATTTTCTTTGGTCAAAGTTTGTCAAGCCTGGTGGTGCCAACAGAGCTAGCTTAACCATTGTCAGTGAAGCAAAAATGATAGGAAATCTAAATTTTACAGCTGCCATTAAAATAATAGGTGAAGGGAAATCTTCCTATGGTGATACCCAATCCAATGACAGCTGTCTTAGAGGGGATTCGCCTAATTTTACAAAGATGTCACCTCACTCTTACCTTTTGTTGTACCTTTGAAACAGGAAGTGAAGTGAAGCTGCTCCAGTTAATTCATAACTAGTGCACATGGAAACATATTTCCCATAACAAACAATACAAGAGTTTCTCAGCACAATTACCAGTTAGCCAACAAAAAAAAAAACTGTTTAACAGTTTGCATTAAAAACAGAGGTTTTATTTGCACACATTCGCAAATATATGTGAAAGCCATATGGGCCAGTCAAGGCCTCTTTGTGTAACATGGTTCTTAACTCTACTCTGTGAGATTACTGTATATGTAGTGAATGCTGCCCATAGAAGTTCAAGTTACCCTAGATTTGGATTTTTGTTCAAGCTCTGAATGGTGGTGAATGGTGCTAGGAAGCAGAATACATATTTAAGACACATATCAAATCTGAATGCCTCAGAAAAATATTGATTAGGCTTACTGTATATAGTTTTGAGCGTAATACCATTCTAAAATCAGGCAGTAATAAACATACGACTTAATTTGTTTTCATCATCATAATCGAAAAAACTGTTCTTATATTGCTGCTCAAGACATACTTCCATTTGTGTGATATCCTGTCTACTGTACATCCATTGCCATAAACAACCCTAGGGAAGTCTTGCTTTACTGCCAAAGTGCAACCTGGTGAAGATTTTTTTTCTGCTAATAGAGGGTTTCTCCTTTGCATGACAACTACTTTTAGGAGAACATCTACTCAGGTTCTCCTGATTTAGTTTCTGACCTGTTTTTACCTTTGTCAGCTAACCTTCTAGACTTGCACCCATCAATCCATGGTAGGTGCTGGACATCCAGTTCTAGCACAACCTATGCCAGCTGATCCTGCTTCAGACAAGCTGACTCCTGTGCCTGCTGATCCACCTTTAAATTTGATCCCATCTATGATAAGTTTCCCAGCTCTAGAGCGGGCTCCTTCTGCTCCATCTAATTACCTACAGTGAAGGAAATAAGTATTTGATCCCTTGCTGATTTTGAATGTTTGCCCACTCACAAAGAAATGATCAGCCTAAAAATCAAATGGTCGGTGTATTGTAACACTGAGAGACAGAATAGCAACAAAAATTTCAAAAGAAATGCATGTCTAACAAATTATACGCTGATTTTCATGTTCATGAGGGAAATAAGTATTTGATCCCCTTCACAAAACATGACTTAGTACTTGGTGGCAAATCCCTTGATGGCAATCACAGAGGTCAAATGTTTCCTGTATCTGGCCACCAGGTTTGCACACATCTCAGGATGGATTTTGGCCCACTCCTCTTGGCAGATCCTCTCCAAGTCCTTAAGGTTTGGTGGCTGACGTTTGGCAACTCAAACTTTCAGCTCCCTCCACAGATTTTCAATCGAACTAAGGTCTGGAGACTGGCTAGGCCACTCCAGGACCTTAATGTGCTTCTTCTTGAGCCACTCCTTTGTTGCCTTGGCCGTGTGTTTTGGTTCATTGTCATGCTGGAACGACATGTCATCCATGACCCATTTTCAATGCCCTGGCTGAGGAAAGAAAGTTCTCACCCAAGAGTTGACGGTACATTGCCCCGTCCATCGTCCCTTTGATGCGGTGCAGTTGTCCTGTCCCCTTAGAGAAAAACACCCCCAAAGCAGAATGTTTCCACCACCATGTTTGACAGTTGGGATGGTGTTCTTGGGGTCATAGGCAGCATTCCTCTTCCTCCAAACACGGTGAGTTGAGTTGATGCCAAAGAGCTCGATTTTGGTCTCATCTGACCATAACACTGTCAACCAGTCCTCCTCTACATCACTCAGATGTTCAGTGGCAAACTTCAGATGGGCCTGGACATCTGCTTTCTTGAGCAGAGGGACCTTGCAGACATTGCAGGATTTTAATTCTTGTCAGCATAGTGTGTTACCAATTGTTTTCTTGGTGACTGTGGTCCCAGCTGCCTGGAAATCATTGACCAGATCCTCACGTGTAGTTCTGGGATGATTCTTCACTGTTCTCATGATCATTGACACTCCACAAGGTGAGATCTTGCATGGTGCACCAGACCTACGGAGACTGACAGTTGTTTTGTCTTTCTTCCATTTGCGAATGATTGCACCAACTGTTGTCACCTTCTCACCAAGCTGCTTGGCGATAGTTTGGTAGCCCAGTCCAGCCTTGTGTAGGTCTACAATTTTGTCCCTGACATCCTTGGACAGCTCTTTGGTCTTTGCCATGGTGGAGAGTTTGGAATCTGATTGTTTGATTGCTCCTGTGGACAGGTGTCTTTTATACAGGTAACAAAATGAGATTACAGCACTCCCTTTAATAGACTGCTTCTAATCTCAGTTTGTTACCTGTATGAAAGACACCTGGTAGCCAGAAATCCTGTTGAATGATAGGGGATCAAATATTTATTTCCCTCATGAACATGCAAATCAGTGCATTATTTGTTAGACATGCATTTCTTTTGAAATTTTTTGTTGCTGTTCTGTCTCTCAGTGTTACAATAGACCTACCATTCGATTTTTAGACTGATCATTTCTTTGTGAGTGGGCAAACATTCAAAATCAGCAAGGGATCAAATACTTATTTCCTTCACTGTACATCTTTGGAAACATCAGGTGCTATTAGGGGTCACTATTAGCTAGTGCCCCAAACTACATCATGCAGCATTCAGTGGGCCCTGTGAGCAGGGGTACCTTAGTCTTAATAACATCCTTTGCAGACATGGACTGACTTTCACATATTGGACTTGTTGCTTATCCAGGAGCCCACTTCTTTAAGGGTTGAAATGGCTACCCAACTCAACCCTGTGAGTATGCTGCCATGAAGTTGTCAGGAAACATGAATAACAAGTGGCAAAGAAAAAAATAATCACAAAAAAGCAAGGAAACAATGCAAAACACTGAGGAATAAATGGCTAAACTAAATATTATAAAAGAAAGTCTGCAATTAAATCAACTAATAGAGACTAGGCTGGACAAGGTACTGAATGGAGTCAGAACACACAAGAGGCCTTTGTATGCATGGAGCTGATTTGCAAAATGCAAATCAAATTGCTGAGTGAGGGGCAGGGTTATAAATCCTTGAATAGCAACATGCAGCTGATGATTATTACAAAAGCCAAGGATCAGAAAGAAGCTTAATGCTGGTAGTCACTAGAAACACCACCATATGAAATCCAAGGAAGTTGCAACCAGCAACTTCACATTGCCAAAACCTGAGAAATATAATGTATACAGAAAAGTGTGTTTTATGATACAAGGAAAGCCTAACTCTTTGATTGTCTATCAGCTATATTTAGTCAATTAATCTGACATCTACAGTGCCTTAAAAAGTATTCATAACCCTTTCAATTTTCCACATTTGTCATGTTACAAACAAAAACATAAATGTATTTTATTGGGATTTTATGTGATGGACCAACACAAAGCTGTTCTGTGAAGCCCTCAGAGGTTTGTTAGAGAACATTAGTGAACAAACAGCATCATGAAGGCCAAGGAACACACCAGACAGGTTAGGGATAAAATTGTGGAGAAGTTTAAAGCAGGGTTAGGGCATAAAACATATCCCAAGCTTTGTACATCTCATGGAGCATTGTTAAATCGATCATCCAAAAATGGAAAGAGTATGGCACAAATGCAAACCTACCAAGACATGGCCGTCTACCTTAGCTGACAGGCTGGGCAAGGAGAGAATTAATCAGAGAAGCAGCCAAGATGTCCATGGTGACTCTGGAGGAGCTGCAGAGATTCACAGCTCAGGTAGGAGAATCTGTCCACAGGAAAACTATTAGTTGTGCACTCCACAACTAATAGTTGGCCTTTATGGAAGAGTGGCAAGAAGAAAGCCATAAGAAGTCCCGTTTGCAGTTTGCGAGAAGCCTTGTGGGGCACACAGCAAACACGTGGAAGAAGGTGCTCTAGTCAGATGAGACCAAAATGGAACTTTTTGGCCTATAGCAAAATGCTATGTGTGACTTAAAACTAACACTGCACATCACATCAAATACAGGGCAATCTTGGAAGAAAACCTGCAAAAGACTTGAGACTAGGGAGGAGGTTCACCTTCCAGAAGGACAACAACCCTAAACATACAGCCAGAGCTACAATGGAATGGTTTACTTTAGATCAAAGGATATTCATGTGTTAGAAAGGCCAAGTCAAAGACCAGACCTAAATCCAACTGAGAATCTGTGGCAAGACTTGAAAATGACTGTTCA
This sequence comes from Staurois parvus, assembly GCF_062004578.1. Classification (NCBI taxonomy): domain Eukaryota; kingdom Metazoa; phylum Chordata; class Amphibia; order Anura; family Ranidae; genus Staurois; species Staurois parvus. The sequence goes on along the minus strand of NW_028319228.1, from coordinate 478,238 downwards.
CAGACGCTCTCCATCCAATCTGACAGCTATTTTACAAAGAAGAATGGGCAAATTTCACTCTAGATGTGCAAAGCTGGTATAGACATACCCAAAAAGACTTGCAGCTCTAATTGCAGCTAACGGTGGTTCTACAAAGTATTGACTCAGTGGGGCTGAATACAAATGCACACCACACTTTAAAGATATTTATTTGTAAAAAATTTAGAAAACAATTTATAATTTTCCTTCCACTTCACACTTATGTGCCACTTTGTGTTGGTCTATCACAGGGGTATTGAATTAAAATTCACCAAGGTCTGGGCATTAAAATTTGCATGCATCAGAGGTCCGAATCTCATGTAGGCCCCTGTGGTACATTTTCGCGTGTGCCAAATCATGTGTTGCTGCAGTGCGATTTTGAAAAAAAAAAGGGTCGGGGACTTCTTCAGGTTTCTAGCAGGTAGTGCTGACCTACCCACAATGTGTGCACCAAGTGCACATGTACAGATCTGAACCTGTTCTTGCATCAATGTCCTCAATCCCCACTGCACATCACAGTCCCCTCCTCATTCATAGCAAAATCCTTCTTGATGACTGTCCTCAGCTCCCCCTTTACATCACCCCCCTCCAACCCTTTCACATTAATGTTCTCACACTTCTTTGACATAGTGACTCAGTCCACATCCGGACATCGGTCCACCATTGATGCTTGGTCTATCACATAAAATAACAATAAAATACATTTTTGGTTGTAACATGACAAAGTGTGGAAAATGTCAAGGGGTATGAATACTTTTTCAAGGCACTGTAAAACTGTTGTGAAGAAACCCTATCAGTATACACTAACAATTCATTGAAACATGTTTTCTATTAAAAAAACTAATACACAAAAACAAATAGCAATGTTATTGTTTTATAATATTTTTTATACAGCTGTTGGTTGTTTTACAAGTAGCAAATGCCCATTTCATGCCTAGAAAAAAAGCTGATTGCAGGGAACAAGCAAATCCAAGACCCTAAACACCAGTCCCCTTTCCGAGGCTATGAGTGTACAGTATATGTGAATATTCTAAGTAAACCATTTGGTCTCCCAATGAAATACTTTCTTCATACATTACTGAGAGAAAAGCTTTGTGGTTAAGAAATGGCTTTACATTGTAAACATCATGTTAATGGTTTTAATGCTAGCTCTTTTGTTCTCCTTTATTATATTCTGTTAATTCCAGGCAAAAAATAAACAGGGCACATGGGCTGTAACAATATACAAGTGCTTTTGTCCTCCTACATTCAGCCTCTTTCCTATAGCAAAAAATGTCAAATGGTATAAAGCCTTAGCCAGAAAAGCTAGAGATTACATAGTTGATTTCTTGAAATGTTTTCTGTATTAGGAAAATTTAAGAGAGTTCCATATTATTATGGCCAGCTCTGCCTTTCATTGCCTGGTAATCCTCATTATTAACATTTTTATAAAGCCTTATAGATTTATATTTTATACAAAGTAGATAGAGCGTTGTGATTGTTTGATAGATGGGGTCAGTTTTGGAATTAATTTTTTATTGTTATAAATATGACAACCATTATATTTGTGTATGATAAAAAAAAAAAGCTATTCTTTTCAGCTGTAATTCAACAGTCCTTGTAAGGATTACATTGGAGTATAAAACAGAAAAGAACCAGTTGTGATTGGGATCATGCAAGAATCTGAACAATTAGAGGTCTATGTGTCAATGTTTTCAACCAGGATTCATTTAACTTTCATCTCAGTTTCCCAATTTAGACCTAAATTGAATGCAGGGTAAACGTTGCGTGAATAGTGAGTGAAATCATTGATAAATCATTGATGGTCCCTTAGGCAGGCCATAACAGGATTCATTTTTTTTTGTCCATTCAACCAGTGGATTGGAGGGAAAAAATGAACCAATTCCTCCATCCACACATTTGATGTGGATGTTAGAATAACTCCTGCTGAGCTATTGTATTCTGCTGGCAGGGAGCCTTCCCCGCTGGAAGATTACAATGATTAGTGTTGCTGGCTATAGCCAGCGGCACTGATCGTTCGGGAAAAATCCTACAGGTTGGTTGCACACAAATCAATGGATAGATCGACTCATGTGCAAATTCAGTCTTATAAATTTGAAGGTTTCCCTATGAAATAATTATATTTGCGCTGGTATCTACAGTAGCTTGATTTAACTTTACTGAAGATGAATGTTGGTGCGATTGGTGCTCCCATTGGATGATTTACCCTCACCTCTTGTTGGTAGCAGCTGTAAAATTCATAATAATCCCTTAATTTCTGTTTTGATAGCAATGGTTACTAGGAGAAATATAGAATGTGACTACCTAGTGGGGACACAAACAGGAAAACTCAACCTGGGTTTTAATGTTTTCACAGCCAATTCAAAATTAAAAGAATGTATAGATGGCTATACATATGTATATAATTATGTAAATTATAAAGGCTTTTATTTATTTCATCCTAAAGATGTTTAAAAAAGCAACAGGTTTGGGAGATTTATACAAGTCTTTTTTACTGAAAATGTTTTTTTTTTTTTTGCTTTATTCAGGCGCACCCTGAAAACCCTACTCTTCAGGGAAGCCTACCCCAACCTCACCTAACACCCGACCTCACCTAACAATTAACCTCCTCCACTCCACCCACCACTCCATCACCCACAGCCATCTCCTCCTGTGCCACCTTCCCCTCCCTCCTAGATTGTAAGCTCGAAAGAGCAGGGCCCTCAAACCCCTCGTGTATTGTATTGTTACTGTCTTGTCTCATGTTCTGTCCCCCTTGCTACTGTACAGCACTGAGCATACCCTTTGGCGCTATATAAATACTGTATAATAAATAATAATAATTTGTCCTCATTGGAGAAAAAAAAAAAAAAAAACACAGGCTGCTATTACTAACCTCCTTTTAAAGAATGTTTACTGGGCTCAATAGTATTGATGTCATTGGATGTCAAACATTTTTAGAAGAAGTAAACGATTACAACCTCAGTATTCCCTCAGTACAGGAATCTTCAAAATATTACAAATTGTAGCAATAGAAGGTGAAATAAAAATACATAATGGGATTGTGCTTTCCTGGTCATTAAAATGGCTCAGATTTGCAGTCAGACATCAGCATTGTCAGGGAGTTACGAGTGATTTAGAGTCCACTAACAAGATTTTTCTGTAAAATGCAATGTTCAGTTTTTGGTGCTCTTGCAGAAAAAGCAGCAAAGACATGGGACATAATAGAAGTCTACGGAGAACCACAAGTAACCTGCACAAAAACCATGGATACACTGCACTGCACCCGCACTGCTGCAGTGTGAAAGCAACCTTACAGATTTACCCAATTCCAGCAATGCAACATCTGTGCTCATCCTCCTTCACTAGTGATTCCATATTGTTCTGGCCTTCTTCTGCATCTTGAGTGTTTTTAGGTCATCATGCTTGGCCAAGCCAGAATGACAGGGGCTGGAAGACAGTCCAATAGGTGAGTCTCTGAAATCTGTCTGGTTTTACAAACTTTAATCCAAACTTAATTCATAGTATCACAGTGACATCACAAACTAATGTGGAAACCAAAACTCATGCGTAACTAGCAAAAGTGAATCATAAGATAAGTTCCTAACCATCATTAGTGAGTAATATGTTATTATTACACTTAATATTAATTGCAATGTGTCTGATAGCAAGAGCCTTTCATTCCACAAAGAAAGCATCTTAGCATCTTCCAAAATTGTGTTCCAAGCACTAGTATATAAAAGTAATTTATTGTAAAACAACTGAAATCATAAAACACAAAATAAAGTATTGAGATTCTGAATGTAGTACACTATATTTTTATGTATATATTTTTCTTCTTCCTGTTTGTCTATAATAATCATATCAGTATTTGTTCTATTAAAAACAATATTACAAGGAATTATTTTTGTTTTGCAGCCAAGTGCTTTTACCTACATAAGGCTTTATAGAAGTCACTGGAAATGTCTTCTGTCCCTTCTAATCATGTGTAATTAGCTTCCATGGTTGTAGTAAATGTGTACTATAACAGCATGTTATACCAAGGTAATTTACCCTCCTTAAAAGGAAGAAAGATTAAAATTAACAATGCCATGAGATCTCGACTGAACAGCATGTATGTCACCGTTGTCATGGAGACTGTTTTTGCATTGAACAATTCAACAGGCACTTTTACTGATTATATTTTTCTGCAGTTTAGCAACATGAACCGACCATAGCAAATTACATTTTGTGCGACAAAACTTAAAAGATGTGAATGGCCACATAAAGTATGTTTTGTCACAAGAATAGAGAATGGCTGGATGGATAAACTGATCTTTACTATATATTTTTACCACATATTTGAAAAGAGTTGACTTCAGTGAACCAATTCTTTAGAATGATGTTGAATAATAGAGTTCCGATTAGAGGCAGCCCTACTGGACTATATTCTAATCTGGGCAAGGAGCAGCAGATACATTGGAAGATTGGCTTCCAGTGAGCCATTTCACTCTGCGACTCGATGTCACTTCCTCCCCCCTTAGAGGATTTCACACCCTCCAGGAAGTTTGGAAATGTGCTACTTCCTGGTGACAGGACAATCACATGTTAACAACAGCAAGTTGGACACCTCATTTCTTTCCTTCTCTCCTTACATGTTTTGAGAGCTATGATTAGCTAGGCAGCATACATCTCCTTTGTCACTGTGTTTCTTTCCTCCATGCTTCTTTCATGAAATACTCTGTCTCTTTTGCCTCCTTCTTTCTTTATTGTTCCTGTATTGTAACCACCCCCCACCATTGTGTGTCTGCTTCTGCCCGCCTCACCCACCCTGTCCTATTTCCATATGTCACTAAAGCCGGCCATAGATGATTTGAATCTCAGACAATTTAGTAGTGACCAGCTTAGATATGATCCATGTAATTGCAGGCTGATTGTAACCAAGTTGGTCCATTGATAAACTTGGGTAGACCCAGCATGACGGATTTCTAGCATACGCTTATTGCCAATGGCTATAGCCGCTAGCAATAATCAGTGTCTTCTCCTGGTAGGGAAGGACAGCTCCCCCCCCCCCTGCTGGGAGAACACAATAGCTCCACAAGAGGCATATCCCCATCAACACTGACTATGCTGATGGGGGAATCAAGGAAATAAAAATCACATAATCTATGGCCTGCCTAGCAGGACAGATTTCTCTGATCAATATTTTCTGTATTTCAGATAAGGATATGAGTTAAACAAGGTGGACCAATACTGAGGCACAAACAATTGAGGTAGAACTGAAGGTAAAACATTTTTTTCATTTTAGATAGAGTAAAGGGGGGGGGGTAATAGCCCTTGCCATTTTTGTCCAACTGGAGAGATTCCCCTTTTTTTCCTCTCCCATGGCCTCAAAAAGAGGTAAGAGGAAATCCCTACAAAGTAAGGCAATCCCTGGTTGCCACTATGGCCATCAGAACTATTATAGAGTCCCCATTGGAAGATTTTCCCCACTGTTACTGAACAGATTTCCTCATCCACACAAGCGAGTTGAATGGGGGAATCCTCTCGGCTGCAATACTTTATTCTGACAGCTGGGACTCCTCTACCATTAGAATACATTGATCAGCACTGTAGTCTATATGCTGCAGCACCAATCGAACAAATATTTACAAGTACTCCCATTCCAGAGGAGTATGTCAATATAGAATATCAATACAGATTGACACCTCTTTTTTTAACTTTTATTTGATTTTCCAGTACAAAAAGTACAAACACATTTGCAAAATATTTCACACATACATATTCCATTTACCCCAATATTACCCCCACCCCACCCACCCTTCCCCCAACCCATTTTCCCCATCCTCTTTCCTGAACTATATCTTCTATCATATTTATCTATCACTGATGCTGCTCTCTCTCAGATTCTCAATTAAGGCCCTCTCCTGACTTCTAAACTTCCCCCTCAATTCCAAATATCTTTCAGAGGTTTTAAATTTCAACCAACTACACATTTTCCTGAATTTTTTCCATTTTATCCTCCTCCATCCTATAAATATTTTCAACTCTATTTATCCATTCGTTAATTCTTGGTGCTTCAGGAACCTGCCAGAACTTAGGAATCAAACCCTTAGCCGCACTAATTAAGTGATTACCCTATTTTTATATAGTTTCACTGAAGGCTCAAAGTTATAATAAAAAAAAAAAAAAAAAACACCTCCACGGATCTCTGTACAGTTATCCCACATATTTCCTTAATGTATTGGATTATTTCCCTACAGTAATCCTGTATTTTCGGGCAATCCCACCATATATATGTGTCATTGTATCCCTTTCTCCACATCCTTTCCAGGACAGAGGTGAAGTATCTACTTGTTGTCTGTAAGATTGAATGGGAACAGTCATAGATGGGTTAACATTTAGCCGGTTCAACAGGGAACGGCCAAAGTTTGATCCATCTATGTCCAGTTTTAGTAGCAATTCTGCAGCCATTACTCAACAGTGACCAAATCTCAATTCAGATTATTTCTGTAACAGCCTGGTGATAAATGATGCCTAGTAATCAGTCCTTGATCTGTACAATCCAATATAGAGGTAGATAACGGAGAGTCCGTAAAAAAGTAGGCAGTGGGGGGTGTATAATTAGTAGTTTTTAGAAATGGAGATTCTAGTGCTTTATAGCTATTTTAGGAACAGAGGTTGTAGTACTTTATTACTTTATCAGCAGAATTATCTATTTATACGGTAGAATACTAGGCTGGTCATATGCCTTTAACAAAAAGATTATAAGCCTGCCATGTCAAAGCAGAATGTTTTAGATGCGTTTTAGGAGACGAAGGGGGTTCGTCTCCCAAAATGTGTCAGCATATCCCTAATAAGGGCACAGCATTGTATTGACTGCCATTGCGGACTACATATTCTGCTTTATATTTTCCTTTGGTTTGTGAGTATACATCTATTTGTTTACACAATAAATACATGGTATACCATGGTAATGCATGATGAGAGTGCGCCCTTGTTTGCTTTTGTCTATTAGTATCCAGATTTCCCGATCTTTGAAGGGCAGCACCTCCTCGTTTGGCATTCTGAATTCCTTTTAGTCTGCATGAAGATTTGAGCGCTGGTTTTGTTTGTTTGTCTTTGGATGTGTGTATGTGTGCCTGTATATTAGTGATAACCTACTCCTTTCATTGAAATTTGTAAATGATTTCTATCCTTCCCAATTACTAAAGTTGGTGATTGTCTGCCTGTGTGAACCTTCACATTTCAGTGTGTGTTTATAAATTTATATTAGTGGATGCAGGTAAGCATCAATGTGTTAGTCTGTGTCAATGACTGTTAATTAAGGTTTGTTAATAGATATTTGAAAGTTTAATTCCGGCTTTAAAAATGGGAAATTGATAAAAAATTACCTAACCTTCATGAAGAAACTGTTCTCTCTTTAAATTACTCCAGACCTTCTAGTTCTTTCTGTCCATACATGTTTTTTGGCTCTTTCCTTTTGTGATTGACTAGCAGTTCACAACATGTTAGTAAAATGTACGTGTAATACAATAGGACAGCACATTATGGATGTTGAACTGAATAAATATATGTACAAAGCAGATAAACAGAGACACATAGAACGTATATAAAGGCATACCATGCACCATGGCCTGCTGATGTTTACCTGATGCTGGTTAGTGTTACTCTGACTCTTGGGCTCCTGGACACGTCAAACTGTTTCAGGAAGGAAAATCCCTCATAGAGCTGATGTGAGTAGGTGTCTTGCACGCATTTGATCAAACTTTATCTGAGGCAAAGTTTAGATCTCTAGAGGCGTAATGGGAAAAAAGACAAGGGTTTTCAATCTCTAAAAAGTAGAATTATGCTATACATTTTAGGTATGTGTGGTTATTTGGCTAGGTATAACTGGAGGCTGGTGTTTAAGATTTTCAAGAGCCATCCTATGTCTTGAGGAATGGATGGTTCCAGATGACACTGTGCACCCTCAGTCACCCTTTTGGATATTGTTTAGACTACTTTGTTTTAGGAAAGAGCACCCAACTTTGTTGCATATTTCAAAGCCATCCCTTCCGAATGATGTATTTTGTGGTTTTATCCAGTTTTGCAAGCTGCATTGGATGGTATAGAGATCTGTCCATTGTTACCTGGTAAAGTACAGGGGTTGGACAAAAAAAAAAAAAAAAAAAAAAAAAAAAAAAAAAAAGGGGAACACTACATGATTTGCAGGTGTGAAAGTGATGACATGTTTCATGTTGTGTGATAAAACACCTAGCAAACCGTTGGGAAGCTTCATTTTCACCATTCACTGTGTACGCTGCTAGTAATACAGAATCACGGCAGAAATTACAAGAGGAGAAATTGTTTGTGCCCACTTAGCTTGTGCCCCTGTGACTGAAATAGCCAACTTATTTGCCATTTTGCGAGGTACAGTATCAAAAGTTATGACGTCATATACGGTTTCCAGGAAAACGTTGTCTGAAAAGCATAAGCGTGGTCGACATAGTCAACTGATTGAAAGACAAAAGGACATTGTATAGGATTGTGACCCGTAATAAGAAAACTGCTGCAAAAGTGACAGCAAAAAGTGTGCTCAATCTCAGTCCCGTGAAGACTGAGATTGAGCTCTGTAGTCACTTTTGCAGCAGTTGTTTTCTTATTCTGGGTCACAATCCTGCACAATGTCCTTTTATCTCTTTCAATCAGTTGACCATGTCGACCACGCTTATGCTTATCAGTCAACATTTTCCCAGAGACTGTATATGCCGTCATAACCTTTGATACTGCACCTTGCAACACAGCAAATAAATTGACAACTTCAGTCATAGGCGCACCAGCTAAGCTGCCACCAGGGGTGGACTGACAACTCATGGGGCCCCCGGGCAATAGGGGATCATGGGTCCCCTGTGTCGTTGCCCAAACTCAAAAAAGCCTATGAAAAGGGTACCAGGGGCATCTCATGGGGCCCCCTACTGGCCCCGGGCCCTCGGGCAGTCGAGTTTCCAAATGGTCAGTCCGCCCCTGGCTGCCACCAACAATTTGCTCTGACATGACTATTACTAGCAGTTCATGCAGTGAATTACAAAAGTGAGGCTTCCCACCTGTTAGCTAGGTGTCTCATCACCAAAAATGTTTTACATCACTTCTGATTTCAACTCTGAACATGTCATCACTTTCACACCAGCAAATCATGTAGTGACTCCATTTTTTTTGTCCAACCCCTGTATAATGCCAAAGGTGTAGCGATCAAATCTGGCATTGTATTTCAGACCTAAGCACACCGCCCAAAAGAAAGAAAGTGACGGTTCTATTGGAAAGTGTTCCACAGTGACACACCATCAGTATTAGCATTATGTTTGTGTACCCTGCAAGATAGAGGGCAGGGAGTAAAGCTTAAAAACATATGAAAAGAAACATATAAGGGAGAATGGTACTACCAGAAATAATGCATGCTGCGGTTTTAGTTTATTGTCCCTAGCATGACTCTGTTTTATGTGCAGCTTCCAAACACCAATCTGTGAATCAGAAATGTATGTTTTTAGTAAGCCAAGTTTCAACTCCAGTATCTAAGCATATTGTATATTACTGTACATTACTGGGACATTTTACAGGGACTAAGGCTGATTTATTAAATAAGCTGAGAATGTTCACTGAAAAAAACTGAGAATATTCATTTCATTTATCATGTAAAGAGCAAATTCTTGACCCTTAAATACCTAGTTAAAAAACCCAGTCATGCGTGGATACTTTTCACATGCTTGAATAATTGAAGTCAAATATTCACAATCATTTTTTCAGTGAAGATTTTCAACTGCTTTAGTAAATTAGCCTTAGTGTATTATAGTGAAGGGTCATTGAAAGCATTTATTTATTATATATTCTAGACTTCGTTGTGTGTTTGTATAAGAGGGAGAACAGTGCATTGAAGGGAGACTATGAAATGTTTAATGGTCAGCTATGCATCAGGAATGCAGTATATGAATAGAGAATGCAATGTAGACAAACCTCTAATGCAGTGGTTCTCAACCTGTAGGTCGCGACCCCTTTGGGGGTCGAATGACCCTTTCACAGGGGTCCCCTAAGACCATCAGAAAACATATATTTCCGATGTGTAAAGAGCAGCTACTGTGTAGAAAGCAGCTGCTGTGTTGAAAGCAGCAGTATTGGAAAAAAAATTAGAATTACTGGGTAAATAATTTTATGGTTGGGGTCACCACAACATGAGGAACTGTATTAAAGGGTCACGGCATTAGGAAGGTTGAGAACCACTGCTGTAATGGAAGGGTGAGCAATATGCATCAATATGGACTGCATGTAGCAAGTTACAATAGGAGACATTGGCATATTGCACCACTAAACAGAGAAAAGAACATTTATCAAAGTCTTAGTAAATCTTGTTTTTTCATTTAGGTGAGATTTGTGTATGTACTTTAGTCACTGCACAATAGGTAGTTACAAATACAAACATATGGAGGTTTAACTTGACTCACTAGATTCAGGACTTTCCAAGTCACTTACCTTGAACAAGCATGAAAATTAGTAGTCACTATAATACTTGTTCTGAGTTAGTAACCTACACAACTTGTGGGCCCGAGGGGGGGTATAGTGTAGGCAGGTTCCCCATTAATTTGTTGAGCACCAAGTCTGGGTCACAGGAGAGGACTACTTCTGGGGTGAGTTCTTCTGGGCTATGTTAGGCACCTGTACAGTGTCACTTTTAATACAGATGGGGTACCTTTACTTTCATGCTGTTTCATCAATGCCATGGGACAAGGCTGAGGCATTAGAGATGATGGATACATTGTGTACACTTGCACTATAACTGTTCTCCAGTTAAATCTTGGGTCCCCGTGTACATGTACATCTTCCCACTGTAGCTTGCAATTAGGCAGGCTGTGCCCAACACTGACCACAGCCACCTGTCCAGTGTTTTCCACCACTGATCCCAGAAGCTGAATAGACCCCTGCTGTGCACCTAGCATGGGCTCCAACATGCACTTGACTTTGACTCTTGACCCTCCATACCTCTACAGTATTTGGACCTCTGCAATGCAGAGCAGTTCAGCTCTGGTTGCTATCGGAGACAGAATGCGGCGTAGTTAGTGCCGACAACATTCCCCTTGAAGCTAGAGGTAGTTTCACCTATAACAGCTACACTATTGACAGGCTGCTTGCTGACTGTACCTTCATTGCTCCTGGCAACCACATTTGTAACTCACACTTCACACTGTGTTAACTCTTGTGGAAGAGGAACCAAGCTTAAAAGCTATACTTGAAGAAGTGCAAAATAAACATTTAAAAATCCAGCATACAAAAACAGTATTATTCCTACTCCCAACTCAGGCTGTGTGCTACCCCGGCACACCTGCAAAAGGTAGAGTTCATGTGCTAAAAGATTCACCAGTGGCAATTCCCATCACCTGGTGTCTTCCTGTGTTACAGCAGTAGCATGCGATATTCTTGTACCACTCCCGGGTCCAGCTTCCCAATCTTCTCTCTTCCAATCTCAGGGGCCTGGGACTTGGGGGAACCTCTCTTCCGGACCACTGTCCCTTTTTTATATCACAGGATCAGTGGGTCAGACATAGAAATAACCCCACAAAACTAAATACTGGAAAAGGCATTAGCCCTTACTCTCTCATCTGGGGCAGCATCTAACTAGGACAAGCTTCGACCTGCCTACAGACTGAAGCCAGAGACCATGAGTGCCAGGCATCTAACATTTTCAGAAGCAAAGGTTAGCAAGATAGTCTCCATATTTCTCCTGGGAAGTATTTGCCTGGCTGTTACGTTGGTACACTGGATTAATTTCTGAGTCAATAGTATGGTACAGGTGAGCAGCAAGTGGGAGTTTATAATCTGTTATTTTTGGGGGTTTGAATTTTCAGGTATCTTGCAAATGACAGGTTCCCTTTAACTATTCGCCACAGGGAAGTTTGTACAGATTGTGACAGGGATGCAGGTAACTATACTTTGGGAATGGGGGAAGTTGGTTACTTTGGTGAGCGGGCAAGGCAGGAAGGAAATGGGCACATTATGTGAAACGTCACTTGTTCTTTATGTAAATTATACAATCGTGTGCTACTGTAATATCTAAAATAAGTACAGTTTTACAGTCCACACAGATAACCAACATTCTTCTCCAATTTTTCTTACAACCTATTACAAAAATGTGTTTTGCTATGGCCAAAAGTGATATAATATATAATTATATAATAATTAAATAAAATGTTATGTTTAATAAGGCAGATAGTGACATACAAAGTGTCACAGAAGCAAACATTTTCAGTTAGTACAGCTTACAGCACTTTCCACATTACCACTGATCCTGGCTTTGCCTTCCTAATAAACCCAAAAGAGTGAAAGCCTTATGCTAAAAATAGCCATGTGGATAACATAAAGAGAGCGTAATAAAATAAAATAAAACAAAATAAAATAAATAACCTAGGAACCCTTTGAGTGGAGGAGCTGTAAAGCGTTGATTATCTCAGCCATATAAAATCTGTAAGGAAACTTTCAGTGCTATTGCTGGTGTGTGACAGCCTCCTTTGATAACAAATTTATAACCTGCTTGTCTGTAGTTGTGTATCATGCCCAAAAAAGTTCTAAACATATATAATGTTGTAAAAGTTTCATTGCAGTGGCAACATCTAAGCGGTGTGGGAAATCACATGTGATTCGGAAAGGAATCGTACTGCATTCCTGTTAAAATCACATGCAATCCTTTGCAGTGCGATTTGAGCCCATACATTTTATATGGGATCAGTTCGCACTGCACCCACACAAAAGAAAAAAGGTGCAGGAACCTTTTTGCAGCATCGGAATTGGATTCCTGCAATCACATTGGGGTTTTGCAATCTGTTTTGGGGTGTTATTAATTTAACATTGACACTGGTGGCAGATCGCATGAGCAGAGTGTGATTTCAATGTGGTGCAGGAAACGTTCAGGATTCGATGCGTTTCCCATACCGCATATATGTGAATCGGGTCTAAGTGTTCTTTTAATGATAAGATTTCGTAAAATCTGCCCCTTGTAGATAGTGCTTTCCCAACAATAGGCCCTGTTAGGAAATAGAGACTGAAAGAATCACCACTGGTACAGAACATGCATGGAACATAATCTATGCACCAATACCACCCACCACAACCATTATTTATGTAAGTAGCATTTATCAATTTAGTCATTTCAGATTTTACAGAATTTATCCAGACATTCTTCACCCTCACAGATATAATTTTCATACTGTAACATTTAAAGTGCAACATTTAATGCCATTTTGTTTGCTGAAGAACTTTGTATCATAAACAACTTTTTTTTTCTTTTATAAAATACTTCTTAGGACTGGTTTCCTTATAGTGACAACAGTGGACCATGCATGTATAATGTGTAAAAAGGATTTAATGAAAGCTGCAGATTTTAAAATATACAAAGTTACTACTGAATGTATTTAACATGTTAAAGTGTATATTGTATTTTACAGATTGCGCTTTCCTATATTTTTATATTCTAATTTCCCTGGTTGTTCAGTACTAGGAGCAGGGCCAGATCTAGCCTGTCTGATTTGGGGGTGCAGTAAAAATATCAGGGGGGGCAGAGGATGCAAGGTCAGCAGGGCAGTGTATGAGAGTCAGTAGAGCAGTGTACAGGGGGTCAGCAGTGTGCAGGGCAGTGTACAGGGGTTAGCAGTGCAGAGCCCACCCCAGCTCCACCCTAAATCCAGCCATGATTGGGAGGACTGTGAAACACCCAGCTAATCACATTCATGTTCTGGTCTCATAAAGCAAATCTTCTGAAATTTCCATTTTACTACATTTATAGTTATCTTTTCTTAATGCAATTTCATAGAGATCAACAAGCCACTAATTAGTAGGAGATGAAAATCAGTAATAGTGGCATTACCAAAATCTGCAGGGGAAATCATCCCCATATGAAGTAGGGACATCCAGATGTTCCCCATAGTATTCTGCTCTCCACATTGGCTTCCTCTACCTGATCTTCATAATCAATCAGCATTCCCTTCTCTATGATTTTGATGGTGAATTGATGTCTTGCAAAACAATCTGATGCCAGTATTACCTTTAAAGGGCAAAGAGATGTTTTATAGTTTCATAAGCACAAATAACTTTATAATATATTACATGACAATATAATACAGGGGTCTATTTATTTATTTCAGGTACTTATATAGCGCCATCAATTTACGCAGAGCTTTACATATATATATTGTACATTCACATCAGTTCCTAACCCTCAAGGGGCGTACAATCTAAAGTCCCTAACTTACACTCATACATACTAGGGCCAATTTAGACAGGAGCCAATTAACCTACCAGCATGTCTTTGGAGTGTGGGAGGAAACCGGAGTACCCGGAGGAAACCCACGCAGTCACAGGGAGAACATGCAAACTCCAGGCAGGTGGTGCCGTGGCTGGGATTCGAACCAACGACTCTAGTACTGCCAGGCAGAAGTGCTAACCATTTAGCCAATTTATCATTGTTTTCAAAAATATTTGTCCACAGGTTTTTCCAAGATTCTATATTACACTCTCTTTATCACTATTCTGCACTCCTACTCCCGGACCTCTCTGCTGCCTTTGACAGAGTGGATTGAAGATTGGACGCACAACTGTCAACCCATCCCTGCATGCCAGGGTGCTAGGTGTAATCCTGGATTCTGAACTCTCTTTTTGGCTACACATCCAATCACTGTACAAAGTTTGCCACCTCAACCTACGCAACTCCAAAATATGCCCCTTCCTAACCAATGACACCACAAAGCTTCTAATGGCACTTCCTGGTTATCTCTCGCTTTGACTACTGCAATTCCTTCCTTATTGGATTACCTTTACATAGACTATCCTCTTTTCAGTCCATCAGGAATGCTGCTGCCAGACTCATCCATCTTACCAACCATTCACCATCTGCTACTCCCCTCTGCCAATCCCTCCACGGGCTTCTGCTTTCCCAATTAATTCAATTCAAAGTACTAACAACTTACAAAACCATCCACAACTCGGCCCCCAGCTACATCACTCTCCTACTCACAAAATACCAACCAAATCATTCTCTTCATTCCTCCCAAGACCTCCTGCTTTTTAGCAACCATGTCACTTCCTCCCATGCTCACCTCCAGGACTTTTCCCAAGTCTATCCCATCCTCTTCCATGCCGATCCCAATCTGACTGTCTTGTACTCTGTCTACATTTAGATGATCCCTAAAAACCCATTTCTTCAGACAAACGTTTCCTGCCCCCACCTAACATCTGTGCTTCATTTTTTCCATCAGCTCATCCACCACAATTATTAAATTACTAATGGATCTCCTTAGATCAAGATTGTATAATTGATTTAATGATCACTACTTAGGATTGTTTGTATAACTGTGAAAAAGACGAGCTTGTGCCTTGTTGAAATGCTGAAATAGACCTTTTCCTTGAGTTTTCACCTTTCAAGCTCTATGAGTACTGCCTTATCTTTTGGATTATATGTATCACTTAAATTTCAAACTATTCACCTAGTTTGTACTGGCAAATTTTGTCTTAAAACTTTTTATGGCTTGTGAACTGGTGATATTTAGCAGTGCCGTAGTCAGGTGACCTACATCTATCTAACTGTTCGTTACTAGGCAGCAGTGATTTTGCTTGAGAATGGCTTATTTTCTTCTTGCTTTTGAAGAAACTTAATTAAATGGAACTCCAGCATTACTGCTTCTGGCAGGAGGGTGTAGGGTGCTACCAGCTTCAAAGTAATGTGAGCTGCATCATTCTGAGGCAGCCGCACAAGATTTGAAATTGAATCGCCAATTTGATTCTCTCTCTGATGCTAAGGAGGTTAATCTTTGGCCTGCAATTTTGTAGGCAATTGCTCCTTCCAATCAGCAACAGAAGAAGCTTTTGGCATAACCCGTATCAATATCAGATCATTTTAAGTTAGAGGGTAGGCTTTGTAAAGAATCGCTGTTCCTCCTCAACAGTTCTGTCTGGTTCACCATTATTTGTTTGGGAATATGGTTAGAATTAGAATATTATATTGGCTAGTTCAATAGTATACATTATGTTACACATAATAGCTCTGATATGAAATCACAATACTATTTAAATGACATATTTTATCAATTGCATCCACTGGGCGGCAGAACGATAATAACACAATATATATATTGTGATGGTACCAGGCACTCTTACTGTGCAATTAGTCAAGAAAAGGACAAAGGGCTGGTATGTTTGTTAAGTACAGGCCTAAGGAGCATAGATGTTGAGTGGAGAAAACTGCTTTGACAGCTTTCAAAAGATTTTGGTATTCCTGGATGGAGCTCCATAGCTTGGAGATTCCATAGTGTCTTGGGCAGGAGGTCTCCTACAGGAGTCAGAGGCTGCATGTGGCAGTCAGAGCATGATTGTCTGCAAGAGACAGATAATGGTCTGAGGACTAAGGCTAGAGTAGCTGTGGGTGTTAGAGTGAAGCTGTCTGCACTGAAGAACCTACAGTCAGTGTGACCAGCATAAAGAGCAGAGGTACTGCAATTAAAGAGTTGGCCAGGTGGGCTAGCATTTTACATATGCTGTATTTACTGGAGAAGAACCCCTGTGTAGGAAACCTTATGCGTTATGGATTTTTCATTTTTTCTTTCAATAAAAGTGGGCTGCCAGGTTCTTAAATATACTTCCTGACTGACATGAACTTGGAAACACATCTACCACTAAGTTAATGATCCCCTATGTCACAAGTTGTTGTCAGATGTGAGCACAAGATGGTGGAATTGGGGTCCTTGCTTCACAATGAGTTTGAACGTCAGGAACTATTTGTGTCTGTGTGCTGCAGCCAGGCAATAAGCATTGTGTGCTGGTGGTGTACCTGCAAAAGGAGAGTCAAAGACTTCTGCTATGAACTGTGTAACAAGTCATTGTGTGAGTGACTGCAACAAAGGGGTGGCCGAAGAGAAAGGCTGCAATGTTGCTCTGTAGCCACCTAGAGGCAGTAGCCTGTGAGGATGCAGCTGAGAGACAGCGCACTCAAATGAAGTCAAAGTCTACAGGATCTGGTAAGACTACTGCAGTTTACGGGACTGATTCCAGTGAAACAGGAGTGTGTCCGTTAGGAAATCCACTAAGTATCTGGACATGGACTTGCTGCAGTGCAGAGACACAGGTTGAAGCTCAACCTGCAGTAAGGTTAAGGACTCAAAAGGACTTGAGGACTCTGTGTGTGCCAGGTGTAATCCATCAAAGTGCTGAGAATGTTAACCTAGGGGTGACAAAAACAATCTGTGTGCCAAGTTCCCTAGTGACAGGTGCTGCAGAGTTGCCCAGGGAAACCTCCCAGGAGTCCGCAGCGATGGAGCAGAGGGTTTTCCTGGTCAGCTATGAAGCTGCCCAAGTGGTGGGTAAAAAGCCGAGACAGCCCACAAGAGCTGCCATGTCTAATGAAGATGTCACGATCTGGGTCAGGTTCAGAGACCAGTTGCTACAGCAGTTGTAAGGCTTACCTGAAACCAGCAGGATTGGTACACCAGCGGCCCACCCTGGGAATGACGCAGGCTCACCTGAGGTGCGGGGTCTAAGCATTCACCGGTCTTCCGCAGAGCTCCTAATGGTGGAGATGGATTTGGCTGCGTGTGAATGCCAGGTCGCAGATCTCAGGATCACCCCACCAGGGAATGAGTAGGCTGGAAACCAAAAGCGGATCGAACAGTTCAGGGATCAAACAGAAGCGGAGTCAGTCACAAGCCAAGGATCGGTCACCAATGGTAGTAGATAGGATGAGGCAGAATCATAGTCAGTAGCAAGCCAAAGGTCGGTAACGTAGATGAAGACAGTAGCAGGATATTGGCTGGTAAGGCACAATAATCTGGCAACCAGGAAGTGCAGAGACATGGCTTTTATAGGAAGTTCATGGGAGGAGCAAGGAGTTCAAGGTTCAAGACAAAACAGGAAAAAGGCAGGATCATCCAAAGAATTGTCAAGGGAGCTGTCCGGCATTCCAGGTGGCTCAGTGAGAAGAAACACTGTCTCTCACCGCAGAAGGCCCAGGTTTGATTCCAGGCTCTGACAGAAGATGATGCTGGAATATGTACTTATGTTGGTGATGTGTTCATTAATAATGATGAAGAGTGCATATCTCCCTTGGCTATCAGAGGCAAAGCCACAGGGTTGTCCAGGGATGTTTCCCTAGACAGGTCAATATAGGAAAGGGATATATCCATATTCAGAGTATATTGATTGAAATATAAACACAAGAATGTAATCACTCCAATCTTTCAAGGTCGTAGACCAAGCATTTCCAAAAAACACTGGAAGGCATTGACTATTGAGTATAGACTTAGGATGTCTTGAAGTAACTAATGTATTATTGGAAATGCTTGAAGACATAAAAGCTCATTCATTGTACACAGCTTCAGTTTTAAAAAGAATAATGCCCATAAAGTGTCTCTTTGCCACTTGAAGTATCCTAAGAAGAGTACCCAAATGGAGTGTCTCCTGAAGCAGTACTCACAATACCACCCTGTTAGCACTTGAAATAAAGCAGAATTTCAGGAATTCAGCCACCTTGTACAGGTACTCTATGAGTAAGTCCATGCCACCTCCTGGACTTGTCTTTTAATATTTACATCTGACAAGTTATGTCTTCTATGATTGGGTAGGAGGAGGGGAGGGACAAGCTTAGCAACTGTATCAACCCTACTGTTGAAGATGCCAAGACCTGAAGGCCCAGCATCGGGCTCCAGGAATGAAAGAGATAACTGTCTTCTGGGAGTTCTATAAATCTGTCAGATGTAAAAAAGTCCAAGAGGTGTCCTGGAGTTCAGCTTTATGTCCCAATCCTCACAATTCTGGTCTTTTTATGATTATGGACACTGAAAAAAACAATGCCCAGATACTAATTATGAAGAATTTCACTAGTTTCTTAGTAACAGGAGGCAGCCACAAGACAATGTTTTGGAGCTTGTCTCTTGTTGCACCTTATGCGTCACTTGAGGAAAAGTTTTCACTTCACTCCAGCTGGACCTACTCAAATGTGTCCAAAGAAGCTTATCAAAGCACACTTTCAGGAAAGCATAAGGGAAGATTTTGCTCCACTGCCTGCTACCCACCTATTTTTGAGAAAGAGTTGTGCCTAGCTTGAAACATGTCATTAGCTATTTTAACAAAGGAATAATTTTATTTTGCATTTCAGTGTGCAGCATTCATGTTGCTGGTACAATTGATTGCTTTGGTGGAGACAAGCTAGCTGAGCTAGCACCCAGATGTTATTGTAAGGCGTGACCTCGCCTAGAGCAGCATGTGAAATATTTGACATGAAGTTTAAGTATTAGATCACCAGTAAATCCAGTGATGTATTGAGTAAAATACTTCAATGCATTTTAAGTGGTACTTAAACCATTACTTGTACTAGCCTCATGTTACCCCCTGCACATCATCTTTCAATCTGGGAGGATGATGCAGCACTGTAAATTTATAAGATTATACTGCATTGCACAGTACTGTGACTATAAGCTTGCTCTTCCGAAAAAGAGTACAGAGAGGACTAATATCTGTGTGGATTAGAAAGCTGGCTAAACAGAATTACATCTTTTTTTGTCAGGTAGCACTCTACACAATCATATATTTCAAGCGTGTTTGGTATTTATTGCTTGCCTAAACTTATACTGGTCCTAAATCAACTGTACACAATGAACATACATGATTTACATACTAGAGTACAAATTTGGAAATATGCAAAACAAATTTTGCAAATGTTGTGTTATGGTACTGCTACCCTCTCACTTGCTATGCCTATTTTCGATGGGTCCTTGACAGATGTGCTGCAACGTATGTTAAATCATTTCCAGAGCTTGCTTTCTCTCTCTTGTGGTATCTTTGTATTATAAACAAGATGAGTCCTAAGCTGTTGATCCCTTTCCTCTCATTCCAGTTCTGCCAGGCCAGCCAGCAAACAGAACATATAAAGTAAATCGATACATAAAATTGATACACACTCCTAAACTAATGGCTTCTACATGACATATCTAAGACATCCACAGCTCTGACATTTCAAGCTAGGTGTTGAAGGTGGAATAAATTAAGAAATGATGGTGATTATGTCATAAAGTCTAATTTTTGCCTCTACTGTATGACAGATATTCTGTCACAATTTATGCTTCAGAATTTTCTGCAATTTCTTTGACATAATTTTCTGACAGATCCTGATTCACACCTAGCAAGCTGCATTCTTTTTCTTTGTCTCACATTACTACATTTAATGACAAATACTGTTTCCATATCATCTCTAGTCACACATTACTGTGGCTGTCTGATAATAATTTTCTTAAATCTGTTCACCGCTCAGGTTCTGTACTATAATTTTAGAAATCACTGTAGTCAATCAAGTGCATTAAAGCAACAGAGGTTACCATGGTATTCTGCAAGGCAATAGGTAACAAACATTTTAAAAGAACAACATGAAAAAAAGAATACCATAGCTCCTCTAGAACGGTCTTTCAATCGGGGTGTTGCAGCACCATTGGGTGCCGCCTGAGGTTTCCAGGGGTGCAGTGGCAGAGGCTGGCAGATCAGACGAAGATCCCACTCCACCGAACTATACATTGGCACAGCAGGAGCTCAATCGGGGTAGTAAAGTGAAAGCTATGGAAGAGGGAGGCAGTTTTCCAAGTCCAGAGCTCTGCCTCCCCCTACAGGGCAGAACCCACCAATGCAGTCCCCAATGCAAATGCGATTACTGTACTGCAGTTTTTAAAAAGGCCGTGTGTGTTTGTGCATAGGTATGTTTATGTACAGTATGTATAGTGCGTGTGTGTTTCTTATTTATGTAAGCCATTTTAGGGCTCCTTCATAATGTAAGGCTCCAATAGAAGGATATGCTTTGGTCATTTTTCATTTCAGAGATTTACAATCAGTTTAACAACTGCAGGATTGGTATTTTGCAGGAATACTGTCACCAGTGGCTTCAGTCTTTATTAATTCTTCAATAAGTCAGTAGATGTGTGGAACAACCTGCCTTTAAAGATGAAATGGTTCCACAAATAGGCAGACACAATCAGCTAATTCTCCATAACTACTTTGAACTTTTTGTGAATAATGGCCTACAATTTGATGGCTTTGCAATGCAATTTAGATGGCTTTCACATTGCTTTACTGTTAAATATAATCTTTTACAGAATCATTTATGTGGACAAGGTCTTAAAACCCACTCAGTAAGCCTGGAAATGTATAGTTTGGAATGATTTTTACAACACAGGCTCCATAAATAGCCTTGACCTTTCAATACAACTAAGTGAAAATATTTCATAAGCTCTGAAGTTTTTGATTGCAAGGAATTCAGCACTGACCACTGGAGGCAAACAGTTTGAAATCTGTTATGTTCCGTAATGTTAATTTCAAAAATAACCCAGGTGAACTGCATTCTTTGATAGGAAGGTGAGAAAAGAGAGTTTTTAGATCCATATTTTTTTGTATTTATCCGTTTAGTGGAAATGGAGACAGGCTATTCCAGAGCATTTGGTACATCCTTTAAAATAGAACTGAAGTCTGCAAATATTTCCCCACCAACAATCTGATGTCCGTGAGGTCTCTCACAGGTGTCCACATCTGCTCCCCTGTTTCTCCTGGGTGCCAGATCTTTGGCAGTTTTGATTAGCTGGCATGGGATGTATGAAACTGCCAATATAGAAAACCTAAGCATATCAAAAAGAATTCTGAATTCCATTTAGCAAGCTGCTAGTAGTTTTATGTAACTGGGAGTGAGGGATGAGAAAGAATTTGCAGTGAATTCAGTCAGTTTGCTCAGTGCTGAGGTTCACATGAAAGCAGTGAACACAATTCACTGTGACGACAACATGATAATCAATTTCCTTGACGTGGAAACAAGAAGCCTGCTCATGAACTGCGCATGAGCCCTTTGGTCAGGAAGTGGACTCCACCAACATCCATGGCCATCTCTAATGTCCTCAGATGTCTATCACTGTGCCTCTATAAATAGCCTCCACTATTCTCCTCAAACAGGGGAAACAGCAGAGAACGATTTCAGTACGGTGGGTCTTTATGGCAATGGAAAGCTAACCAGCTGATTAGATATAGTTAATGCAGGTTGAGTAAAGTGAGGGTGTATGGTGATCAGTTGTTGTTCTGAGGAAGAGTCCATGTCACTTGAATCGCGTCAGCCCCATACACACACCATGCTCCACAGGTGCAGCATGACAAGGAGAGATTGCCTAGCAGTGCTGGAGTTTACATTTAAGCAGTAAGAGCAGATGTTTTTGGATGAATTTGGCACTTAGCAGTGTTCAGTTGGCAAAAATGGTCTTAATTTTCCTATGGTTCAATATATTGACATCTCTAAATGAGCTGATGCGATTATTTTCAGTCTATACACTGTGGTGCAATCACACAACAATTTGATAACACATATAGGCACTGTTAATGCAGTGTAGTTGTACCAAGCAGTTTGTTAACCAATATGTACAGCTTGTTAACTTTTTTACTAATCTGTTTGACTGTTTCTATGGTACATAACAAAAATCGTTATATTTGAGTGTTTCTAAAGGTGTGTTAATTTTGAAATTTGAAATTGATACTTCAAATGCAGTTACATGATTTTAAGGCAAAACAAAGGGTTTTAAAATGCATGCCTAATATTGGATGTAATTCATATATAGAAATCTACTGGTATTTGCTATTATTAAAATCACAAAAGATAGGAGACGTACACTATGATATATTGAACTTTTACTTATAGTGGGATACAAGTTCTCAAGAGAATATTTTTATGAAATGCCAATTTTAAAGCAGAAAAAAATCATTGGATTTGTTTACCAAAAGCAATTACACAGGAAATATTATTTTTCAAAAAGCATAAAATGTGATAGCACTATATTGTGAGGCAATGAGTCATTCTTGAACTTTGCAGAGCCCCATATAGGACCATAGCATATAAACAAAGGGCATTATAGAAGTTACAGGTTAAGAAGACCAATGTTGAGTGTAGTAGGCCATAACAGTCAATCACAATTCTGCTTTTATCAGATGATTTGAGATTCATCAGATTCTCTCCAGCTTGAGAGGCAGAACACAAAATGACTTCTGACTGGCTGGCTGTTATGATGAACTGTACCTTGCTAATTGCCAGATGAAATTAAAACAAATAGTCATAGCAAACAACTATATTAACCGCTTTCCTGCCGCCCTATAGCAGATATACTGCTACAGGGTGGCAGGGGTGCGCAAAATCACACACACACACACACACACACAGAAGGAGAAGGAGGCTTTTTTTCCTTTTATTTTCACCTGATGATCCAGCCAGTAACACACTTCCTGTCTTGAGGTGTCTCGACTTTGGATGGAAGGATGACCGAGATGCCTTTGGAAAGCAGCATTGTCAATCTGTGGAGATGGTACTGTTAGATGCAAATTTAGGTGGACTTAATTAACACTTAAACTAAAGTAAACTAGAATAGTAAACTAAACTTAACTAAAGTATGTTACCCCAAAGTTTTATATTTCTAAAATGTGTCTACAGTACCATGTACTTATATTAAAATGTATCTTATTCTTATTGCATTGCTTCCTTTGTGTGAACTACCTGGTTATTCTGCCAATCCCCCTGCTTTCCTATTTCAAACTGACCATGGCAGGGCATGGAAGCACATCCATCCCAGTGTGGTCAATTTGCTTCTTTGCATTCCACTTGGGAGCAGAGCCTGCCTGTACTCCAGTGGTCAGATTTGTGCTGACACATCCCTCTGCACAGCTCCTCATTGGGAAAATCTGTGTACTGCTGTTTCTCAGACTCTTGCTGACATGCCCCCCTATACAGCTCTTCACTGAGATCAGTGTACTGCAGGTTCTCTGCCTCCTGCTGATATGCCCCCCTGCTCAACTCTTCACTGAGAAGCTCAGTGTTCCCATGTTTCTGTGCCTTTTTGCTGACCCCCTTCCCAGGACAGCTCTTCTTTAGGAATATGAGTGTATTGATGTTTCTCATCCTCCTGCTGACACATCCCCCTGCCCGGCTTCTCACAGTATATTTCTGTCTGTTACCGTGCTCTGTACAAGCTGCTGCTGCTGCCACACCCCAACATCATCACTAAGCTGTAAGCACCTTATGCAGCTAAGATCAGAGGTCACGTGATCACTTTGAAAAAGGTATTTCATTTTATATATATATATATATATATATATACAGTTGCAAGAAAAAGTATGTGAACCCCTTGGGATTACGTGGAGTTTTGCATGAATTGGGCATAAAATGTGCTTTGAACGTCATCTAGGTCACAACAATAGAAGAACACAGTCTGCTGAACATAATACTACACAAACATTAGATGTTGCCATGGTTTAATTGCACATAACATGTAAACATTCACAGTGCAGGGAGGAAAAAGTATGTGAGGCCCTAGCTTAATGACTTCTCCAAGAGCTAATTGGAGCCAGGAGTGAGCCAACCTCGACTCCAATCAGTGTGATGATATTGGATGTGTTGCTGACAGCTGTCCTGCCCTTAAAAAACACACACCTGTTTTGGGTTTACTGGTTTCAAGAAGCACTGTCTGATGTGAACCATGCCTCGCAGAAAAGAGCTCTCAGAAGACCTACGATCAAGAATTGTTGACTTGCATGAAGCTGGAAAGGGTTACAAAAGTATCTCCAAAAGCCTTGATGTTCATGTGTCCACAGTAAGACAGACTGTCTACAAATGGAGAAAGTTTAGCACTGTTGCTACTCTCCCTAGGCGTGGTTGTTCTGTAAAAATTACTGCAAAAGCACAGCGCAGAATGCTGCATGAGGTAAAGAAGAATCCCAGAGTGTCAGCTAAAGACCTACAGAAATCTCTGGCACATGGTAACATTTTTGTTGACACATCTACAATAAGGAAAACATTAAACAAGAATGGAGTACATGGGAGGACACCACGGAGGAAGCCATTGCTGTCCAAAAAGAATATTGCAGCACGTTTGAAGTTTGCAAAAGAGCACCTGGATGTTCCACAGCACTACTGGCAAAATATACTGTGGACAGATGAAACCAAGATTGAGTTGTTTGGGAAGAACACACAACACTATGTGTGGAGAAAAAAAGGCACAGCACACCAACATCAAAACTTCATCCCCACTGTGAAACATGGTGGAGGGAGCATCATGGTTTGGGGCTGCTTTGCTGCCTCAGGGCCTGGACGGATTGTTGACATTGATGGGAAAATGAATTCCAGAGTTTATCAAGACATTTTGCAGGAAAATGTACGACCATCTGTCTGCCAACTGAAGCTCCGCAGAGGATGGGTGATGCAACAGGACAATGACCCAAAGCATACAAGTAATTCAACAAAACAATGGCTGCAACAGTACAGAATACGCCTTCTGGAGTGGCCCAGTCAGAGTCCTGACCTCAACCCAATTGAAATGCTGTGGCATGACCTTAAGAGAGCGATTCACACCAGACATCCAAATAATATTGCTACACTGAAACAGTTTTGTGAAGAGGAGTGGTCCAAAATTACTCCAGATCGTTGTGCAGGTCTGATCTGCAACTGCAGGAAACGTTTGGTTGAGGTTATTGCTGCCAAAGGAGGGTCAACCAGTTATTAAGTCCAAAGGTTCACATACTTTTTCCTCCCTGCACTGTGAATGTTTACATGTTATGTGCAATTAAACCATGGCAACATCTAATGTTTGTGTAGTATTATGTTCAGCAGACTGTGTTCTTCTATTGTTGTGACTTAGATGACGTTCAGAGCACATTTTATGCCCAATTCATGCAAAACTCCACGTAATCCCAAGGGGTTCACATACTTTTTCTTGCAACTGTATATATATATATATATATATATATATATACACACACACAAACGTTTTGCCTTGTATTTAAATTTTGAACTGACTGGGTGTGGGTTTTTTGGTTTTGTTTTTTTGGGGTTCATTTTACAAGGTAAAGGTTCACATATATTTTCAAGCCAATTTCCAGCAAAACACTTTTTAAGCAGTTAACCACTTGCCCTCAGGAAGATTTACCCCTCTTCATGACCAGGCCATTTTTTGCTGTTCGGCACTGCGCTATTTCAACTGGTAATTGTGCGGTCGTGCAATGCTGTACCCGAACGAAATTTATGTCCTTTTTTAACACAAATAGAGCTTTCTTTTGGTGGTATTTGATCACCTCTGCGGTTTTTACTTTTTGTGCTATAAGCAAAAACAAAAAATTAAATTTTTTTTTAAAAATCCCATTTTTTTTCACTTTTGGTTAAAAAAAATCCAATAAACTCAAACTTAGTCATAAATTTAAGCCAAAATGTATTCTGATACATGTTTTGGTAAAAAAAAAAAATCCCAATACATGTATTGGTTTGTTTGAAAGTTATAGCGTCTACAAACTATGGTATATATATTGGAAATTACACAGCTTTTACTTTCTGACTCCCTTGCACATTTCTTGAAGCGCTAAAATGCCAGGGCAGTACAAACCCCCCCCCCCCTCCTCCCCCAAATGACTTTTTTTTGGAAAGTAGGCACCCTAAGGAATTTGCTGAGAGGCATGCTGAGTACATGGAACATTTTATTTTTTGCTACAATTGTTTTGAAAATTACAATTTTTTTTAACACAAAGTTGGAACTTTAATGATATATTGCTCATGCATGCCATGGCTATATGGGGAATAACACCCCAAACCACATTCTTCTACTTCTCCTGAGTATGGGGATACCACATGTGAGAGACTTTTTGGCAGCCTAGCTACATACATCTAATGACCACTTCCAGGCTTTTAAATGGCATATTTCCTCATATCACATCTTCACTACCTAATAGATTCGGAGGCCCTAAAATGCCAGGACAGTACAAACACCCCCCCCACCCCCAAATGACCCCTTTTTGGAAAGTAGACACCCAAAGGAATTGGTGAGTATTTTACAGATATCATTTTTGTTGCAGGGTTATGAAAAAGAAAAAAAGAAAAGAAAAAATACATTTTTGTTTTCTTTCTTTGTTTTCCAAAAACATGTGACAACAAATGAGATCTGCAAAATACTCACAATGCCTCTTAGCAAATACCTTGGAGTGTCTACTTTCAAAAGGGGGTCATTTGGAGGGGTTGCTTCTACTATCCTGGCATTTCAGGGCCAACATTAGAAGCTTATGCCACACATAACCTACTCTTGAAGACCAAGCCATTTCTGACACTTTTTGTTGACATGAAAAAACTGGTTTTTTTTGCTAGAAAATTACTATGAACTCCCAAACATTATATATTTTTTTAAAGCAGAGGCCCTAGAGAATAAAAGGGTGGGTGTTGACATGTTTTACGTCACACAGTATTTGTTAAGTAATTTCTCAAATGCAAATCTTTTGGGGAAAAATACACTTTTTAGAATTTTAATGCAGAAAATCACAATATATTGCCCAATAATATAATATTGCCCATAAAATATAAAACATGATGTCATGCCAAGAATGGATACCAAACATGACATGCTTTACAATTGCGCATGCCCGTGCAATGGCGACAAAGTACATACATTTTTAATATCGATAAGCGATGCTTTAAAAGCCTTTACAGGTCTCCAATTTATATTTACACAGGAGGTCTAGTGCTATAATTACTGCCCTTGATCTGACATTCGCAGTGATACCTCACATGCATGATGCAATCTCTGTTTACATACCGACACGGGACCAACGCTTGCATTCACCTTTGCGCACGGGAAGAGAGGAGGGGCAGGGGTGAATTTTTTTTTTATATATTTTTACACTGTCCCTTTCTTTTTTTTGATCATGTTTATTGTTATCACAGGGAATATAAATATCCCCTGTGATAGCAATAGACAGTGACAGGTACTTTTTTATGAGAAATCTGGGGTCTATCAGACTCTAGATATCTCCTCTGCCCTTAATCAGATGGTTTCCCCAATTTTAAAAATGGCGCTGTTAAGTCTCAGACCATAGAGATGATTGGAGCCATTTTGGTCTCTGATCAGCTCTATGGTCAGCCAGCGGAACTGCAGGTTACATTCTCAGATTCCCCTGTGAGACAGGAGAGCCCAAGAAAACTGTGGAAGGCGGCAGGAGGGGAGGATATCCCTCCCCACTGCTTGTAAAAACAATCCAGCAGCTAATTGGCCACTAGGATTGCTTTTACATGAAAACCGACTGCCAGCTGAAAAAAAACAACACCAGGAAGATGCCTGTAGCTGTATAACCACTCAAACTCCAGCAACATATCAGTACATTGCTGGTCCATGTTGGGCATATATGTAACATCAGAGAACACGGGCATATGATGAATTGGGTCTGTGAACCAATATGACTGCAATTAATTCTGTTTTGTTATGCCCATTTTGAGGGTTAGGCCCAAAAAAGTTTTAAATTCAGAACCCGTATTAGATTTCCATGCGAATTGTCTGGCTAGAGCTGAAGTTGAGTGGACGGTGATGTATTGTTGTAGTGTAAATTGCTTTGGCCCACAAACAATTGATACAAATCTTCCATGAAAAACAGCGGAGGGGCTAAACGCCAGTGCTGGCAGTGAATGGGGCCAATCCTGCGAACACTGCATTTTTGGGGACACTATACAAAGCAGGCACCAGTATAGTTCTGTTCATTATATTGATCCGTACAAACACTATACTAGTAATGACGGTGATCAGCGACCTATAGCATGAGTGAGATAGTGTGCGGGCAATCTAACGTTAGCTGACCCTGGCTGGGAGGAGCGCTAACTGACCCTGACGCTATCTGATGTTGCTAGCGACAGGAATACAGTTATCATTGAAAAGATCTATATACTGACACCGTACTAATGACACTGGCTGGGTGACGGGGCGATCAAAGGGTTAAATGTGCTAATCTAACGTGTGTGTGTGTGTAAAATGTAGTGCTTTTACTCGGTGCCATGTTCTTTCTTCTCTCCCTGAACTGACGAGGTCAGCGGGGGGGAGAGGCGCATTCACATGTCAAACAGAAAGCAATGTAAGATTGCATCGCTTTGCCCAGAGCTGCTGCTTGCCTGCAAAGAAAAAAAAAAACCCTTACAGCATTTTTTTAAATTCTCAATGTTTTTTATTTTATTTTTTTTTTAATTTTTAAAAAAAAATTTTAAATACTTTTATCAGAATAGTACAATGTTACCATAGTAACACTGTACTACTGTTTTTTTTTGACACTTTTCTTTGCAGGAGAAATAAAGATAATTTCTCCTGCAATGCAAAGTTTGCTGTCATGAACCTAACTCATTCATGAACTGTCATGAATGAGTTGGGTTTTTGACAGCTCAAGATGGTGATCTGTGATTGGCTGGAGCTGGTCACATGGTACAGGGTGCTGTGATTGGCCCCATGGGCCCCTTGTATCATGTGACAGCTGTGGGATAATCACAGCTCACTAGAAAGAGAAGCAGAGCTGTTATGAATCAGATTGATTCATAGCAGCTTTGCTAACATTGCAATCACATGATCTCTGAGTCCTGTTCACCGGGATCTTCTTTCCACTGTGTCCACCAGACACAGCAGTCGTGGGTGTGTTAGTACAGTCAGATTGACGTACCCGTAGGTCGCTTTGCCTGTAGCTGCTGCCCGTCCGCAGTACATTGTGGGCGGGAAGTGGTTAAAGCAACATTTTTTTTTTTCCTTTTGAGATAACGTTTTAACTATACAAATGAAAGCTGATCATTGTAAGCAGTCTTTTAGTGTTAATGGTTTGTCTCTCGGGGGGAGTGTGGCTTCAGCAGGAGAGCTAGTGGTACAGGAGGAGATAGCTGTGGGGGATGGAGTGGTAGGAAGAGTGGAGGAGGTCGGCAAGTTAGCAGGGGGTGGGGTAGGCTTCCCTGAAGAGATGGGTTTTCAGGTTGCACCTAAAGGAGAGGAGAGTAGGTGATAATCTGATGGGTTGGGGCAGGGAGTTCCAGAGGATGGGTGACACCCTGGAGAAGTCCTGGAGGCGGGCATGGGAGGAGGAGACCAGGGAACTAGAGAGAAGGAGGTCTTGTGAGGAGCGGAGTGTGCGTGCTGGGCGGTACTTGGATATTAGGTCAGTGATGTAGTTCAGGGCAGTATGGTGGACAGCTTTGTACGTCAGTGTTAGGATTTTGAATTTGATCCGTTGCGCAATCGGAAGCCAGTGGAGGGATTGGCAGAGGGGGGTGGCGGAAACGGAGCGGTTGGAAAGGTGAATGAGTCTGGCAGCCGTATTCAGGATCGACTGAAGCGGGGATAGCCAGCGGCGAGGCAGGCCAGTGAGGAGGGAGTTGCAGTAGTCGAGTCGTGATATGATGAGGGAGTGGATGAGCTGTTTAGTGTTTTCTGGGGTTAGGAACGTACGTATTTTGGCGATGTTGCGGAGGTGGAGTCTGCACAAGTTTGTTAAAGATTGGACTTGGGGCTGGAAGGATAGGTTGGAGTCCAGAATGACACCAAGTACTCTGGCCTGCGGGGCGGGTTTGATGGTGGCGTTGTTGGACATGATGGAGAAGTCAATGGGGGGTGGTGTCCGGGCTGGGGGGAAGACAAGAAACTCGGTTTTGGAGAGGTTCAGTTTAAGGAAGCGGAGCAACATCCAGTCTGATATGTCGCTCAGTAGGTGTGTGATTCGGGCGGAGACCGAGGGGGTGAGGTGGGGGGTTGAGAG
Organism: Staurois parvus; assembly: GCF_062004578.1. Classification (NCBI taxonomy): domain Eukaryota; kingdom Metazoa; phylum Chordata; class Amphibia; order Anura; family Ranidae; genus Staurois; species Staurois parvus. The sequence goes on along the minus strand of NW_028319228.1, from coordinate 447,671 downwards.
ATAGATTTGTGTGTCGTCGGCATAGAGGTGGTAGTTGAAGCCGTGAGAGTGTATGAGTTGGCCAAGGGAGGAGGTGTAGATGGAGAAGAGAAGGGGCCCAAGGACAGAGCCTTGAGGAACCCCAACAGAGAGGGGGAGTGAGGGGGAGGTGGTAGCATTATAGGTAATGCTGAAGGAGCGTTGTGACAGGTAGGATGAGAGCCAGGAGAGAGCAGAATCTCTGAGGCCGAGGGAGTGTAGTTTTTTGAGGAGGAGAGGGGGGTCGACTGTGTCGAAGGCCGCAGAGAGGTCAAGGAGTAGGAGCACTGAATAGTGGCCATTAGCTTTGGCGGTTAGCAGGTGATTTTGGCGGTTAGCAGGTGGCGGTTAGCAAGATGCTAAATTTACTTATCGCTGGGGATTCCCTTTCAGCCCCTCTGTTCACAAAAATGATAAACAGACCACTCTGCATGATAACTATGACCTGACTCATTTTTTGGCTCAACTCAATTTTGCCTCCAGTTGATATCCTGGAATGGTGCTCCTCAGCAGACATTCCTATCTCTGCTCATCCACATCCATGGCAACCTGCCTGTCGGAAGGGACAGAACCGACCCAGACCTGGATCTTCTCATCAGGTCTCCCAGAGCTCACCTTCCTCTGGGGTTACCTGAACAGCCCTTTATCTCATCTGACTGGTGATTTTCTTCCTCCTTGATGGCTCCCTCCACTGATTGATGGCCATTAAATGGTAAAATTGCCTTATGGTTCTGTTGACTATCCTATAATTTGCCTTCTCATTGCTACTAGTTAGCTTCTGGTGCTATGAGTCCCGGCTTCCCCTCCTTTTTCCTTCTACCCCTCCCCCCATTTTTTTTCCTTGCATACCCTCCCCCCTGTCTTCTTCACTTACTCTTCCCTCTCTTCCCCCTTCCTCCTCCCTCCTTTTCCTCTTCCCTCCCCCTTTCCCTTCCCACCCCCTCCCCCTTTGGTCCCATAGTATATTGCCTAAGGACCCGCCTCCTAGATTGTAAGCTCAAAAGAGCAGGGCCCTCGAACCCCTCGTGTATTGTATTGTTACTCATGTTCTGTCCCCATTGCTACTGTACAGCGCTGAGCATACCCTTTGGCGCTATATAAATACTGTATAATAATAATAATAATACTTTTTTGTATGTTTGCACCACAGAGGGCATGCTGCATGGCTCGCACCTTGTGCCTTTCCACTTCCCCCCAATAGGTTGACTCTTTGGAGTTGTTGATCCCGACTGGGTTCCCTGGACCCCTGACAGCCCCCATTCTCTCAACCTATGGTCCAGAGGGGGCCATCCGAGGACTTGTATCAGTTGTACATATTGACCATTTTTATGTTTTTTGTTTTGTTTTCTGGTTTTACTTTTTTAATGCTGTCCAGCTCGTTGTTCTCAACTATATTCCTGTTATTATAAATTTTGCCCTCCTTCTACTATGACGCAACTTGAGAAACTCTGCATTGGGAACACCCCAGTCCTTCATTCCCTTTCTGTGTTGTACAAACTGTTCCAGTCAGAGGATTCAGCAGGAAACCTTTTTTCATACTGGAATGGAAGAGAGACCTGCAGCATCCCTTTTCAAACACTCAAACTGACCACCTATACTGCTTAACCCATAGCAACCCAGTTGATATGAAAATACAAGAAAATAGCTTCAAATTGCTCACTCGCTGGTTCCCTTCTAAACTTGCTAAGATTTACCCCTCTATGTCTGACCTCTGTTGGAGAGATTGTGGCCATCGTGGTACCTTCCTCCATATTTGGTGGAAGTGCCCCATGCTACGTCCCTTTTGGCAACACATAAGAGCTCAGATTAAAACGATCCTGCGCATTGATGTACTTGATTCTCCTCTGCCATTCTTGCTTCATGTTCCCTCCATTCCTCTCAGCCACTACAGGAAAAGTATTCTCCCACATCTTTTGAATGCAGCACGCTGCTTAATCCCACAGTATTGAAAAAAGTGTCAGGTTCCTGTTCGAGCTGAGTGGATCAAGTCGGTGAATACTGTGATAGAGGTGCAGGAATGGATGGCCAGGACCGATACAGCAAGTTTTACATCAACTGGGCTATATAAATTCACTACATTTCAGGGACCTCCTCCAGGGTCTTCCTGATTCTGAGGGGAAGGGGTATTGCGACCTCAGAAGGCCACTCACTCCCAGAGTACTTTCTCGTATGCTTCCATGTACTTGAATCTATATGATATCTGAACCTAAGCTCTTGTATGCTTATATCTGAGTTAGACCTGCAAGTTAGCCTTTATTGCAGATTTTCCTACATAACAGAGCAGTTGAGAGTGTTTTCTGTGCGTGTGTTTTTTTTCTTTTTTCTTTTAATTATTGTTGCTTGTTCTTTTTGTCTTGCTTCCACTTTATTGCTCATGGCTCCTATGTACTTATTGCAGCATAAGACAAATGATAGGTGAGTGATCTATGTTGTGTATTATGGTCAGTTACTCATTTCATTCCCCCTAGGGTGGGTATCCCACTCAAGGCAGATGTTAACACTCTGAGTGGGTGTCTTGCACTCCTGGCCCATTTTGGCTAGCATGTCAGGTGCCCCCCCCCCTCAGGAGTCTGGGGACTTCAGTACCCCCACTCCTCTTCAGACTCACACCTGCAATAGGGTTACACTCAGGGCTAGTTGGAACTTCTGTTATTTATTTGTGGAGATTTTCACTCTGATGCCTATGTTAAGCTCAGCGTTAACCATGACACGTGATACCACTGTTCCCCAAACTTCTGTGTATGGTATTTTTGCTCTTTCTGTAAATGAAAACCTTTCTCTGAAAATAAAGTCTACTTAAAAAATGTTTTTCTCCACCTTTTAACTGGCACTTTTTCTGGACAGTTTGGTTTTTTTAGCATTATTACTGATGGAGCTGTTTTTGCGTTTTTCTGCATACATGTCAAAAATTCACATTTTAAGCCTAAAGATTAGTTAACCCCCCCCCCCCCCCCAAACATATTGTGGGTATAGAAAATGATCACCACCCTTTTTAAAATCACATTTTGTTGCTTTGCAGCCTGAAATAAAGAGACAGTTTTTGTCTTATCCAGCTGTATTTACTTAGTGCAGCTTATAACATTTCAGGAAAAAAAATCAAAAATAGTCACTGAGTTGGAAAAAGGATCACCTCCCTCTTAGAAATGACTTGTAAACTCAATCAGGTGTAGTTAATCACCTTCTCAATGGCATACAAAGCCATTTGACTTTCATCTGTGATCAGCTGTGGTCATTTTGATTAGCTCTGCATGAAAAGAGCTTTCCTGGAGCATTTTAGTCCCTGGTAGTGCAATTGAAGCAAACAATCAACTATGGGAGGCAAGGAACTGGCAAAAGATATATGGGATAAAGTTGTGGACAGTCACAAGTCAGGAGATGGATACAGAAATATTGCAAAGGCTTTATCAATGCCTAGAAGCACAGTGAAGTCTATTATTAAGAAGTGGAAGGTATTTGGTACAAAACAGACCCTCCCTGGATCAGGACGTTGCTTCAAACTGGATGGAATAGACAGGAGGAAACTGGTCAGATAGGCTACCAAGAGGCCTACAGCAACTCTGAAGCAGTTGTAGGAATTTCTGACAGAGAGTGGTCATTGTGTGCATGTGACAATATCACAAATTCCCCACAATTGTGGCTTGTATGGGAGAGTTGCAAGAAAAAAAACACTCCTCAAGAAAGGTCACATGCAGTCACGACTGAGCTTTGCCAAAACGCACCTTGAAGATTCTGAAACCACATGATAAAAGGTGTTATGGTCAGGTGAAAAAATACCATTAAAGTCTTGAGGAAAATCTGTTGCCTCTGCCAGAAAGTTGTCACTGGGAAGGTTTCCCTTCCAACATTACAATGATCCAAAGCACACAGTGGTTGAAAGAGAAAAAGGCGAATGTCCGTGCGGCCTAGTAAGAGCTTGGACTTAAACCCCATTGGAAATCTGTGGAATGACTTAAAAGACTGCAGTCCACAAACAGTCACCATCAAATTTAACTGAACTTGAGCAGTTCTGCAAAGAGTGGGCAAATATTGCAACGTCTAAATGTGCAAAGTTAGTAGAGATATATCCTAACAGACTAAAGGCTGTAATTAAAGCAAAAGGTGGTTCAACAAAACACTGACACAAGGGGTGATCCTTTTTTCCAACTCAGTGATTCTGTTTGTGATTTTTTGAGTAAATATAGTTAAATAAGACAAAAACTGTGTCTGTCTTTATTTCAGGCTGCAAATCAACAAAATGTGGTTATTTTAAAGGTGGTGATTATTTTCTGTACCTGCTATAATTTATTTTCTGAAAGCAGAGGCCCTGGAAAATAAACTGATGGTAGTTCTAACTTTTTGTATGTCACATAATATTAGTGCAATGGCTTATCAAATGCATATTTTTAGTAAAAAAATACACTAACATTAATTTTAGTGCACACAAACGCAATATACTACCCAATTGTTTTGTAAAATTTAAAGATGAGGTTTCACAGAGTAAATAGATATACAGCATGTCAAGCCTTAAAACTGCACGCACCAGTAAATGGTGACTAACCTCATTACACAGTTTTTGTCCATAGGCGATGCTCCAGTGCCCATTTGTATGATGATGCGTTCCCCCCCCCTTTCTCCAGCTGGCCAGTCAAGAGTCCAGAAATCTGGCACCCCAAAGTAGTCCAGAAGAAGATGACAGCTGCCAGTGAGGGATGCAACCGCCATGTCATTGGAAGCTGGAGGTAAGCATTTCCAGGAGTTTAGTTCCTCTGTAAATGGTCCTAGAATTATTGTGCCCACATGTGTGCACAGCAATACAGTATGTAACATGTGTAATGTAATCACAAATTTAGGCTTCTCTGAAGAATGCATTTAAGTTTTTATATGTGATTGTGCATGGAGGCAGGAGGCTTTACATTTTGTAAGGGGGTTTAAGTGCTTTGGTGTATCTCTTGGATGCGGGTCTTTGCTTGCCTTTATCCAGCCCTTGGGGCACTATTCCTCCAACTGATATGAGCACTACTCCTTCCACTGACACCAACGATGGAACACTATTCCCCCCATTGACACCAACAATGGGGCACCCTTTTCTCCACTGACACCAACGATGAGGCACGATTCCTCCCACTGACACCAAAGATGGGGCACCATTCTTCTCACTAATGCCAACAATGGGGTGCTCTTCCTCCAAATGATATCAACAGTGGGGCACTATTCCTCCCACTGACACAAATGATGGGGCACTATTCCTCCTCCCTCTGATCACCAAGCCTGAGGCATTGTTTGCTCTCACTGACACTGGGAAATGTCTCTCTACTCACGCTGGCCACAGTATGGCCCCCTAAACTCTGAAGGACAGTAAACTGGCCCTTTATTTGAAAAGTTTGGAGACCCCTGATGTGGGCTATAGACTTCACCATTTAATTTGCCTCAGCAGCCTCAATACCCCTGCTTTATATCCATGAAATGGGAGATGATTAATTTACACAAAGAAAACATTGTTCAATGCTTCCAGTTCAGCTCACAGGTCAAAAACATTTAATTTTGGCAACATCTGTATTTGCTTAAAATGTATTTAGCCTGAAAAAACGTAATGCAGCCACCATACCTCAGGACCAGTACACTGCAATATATTATTTTTGCATTCTTAGGTTTAGTTGTGCTTAGGGTCTGAAAATTCACACTGGATCAGTCTCTGTGCCCTCAAATTTACTTATGCCCAGGGTTATTCACAATGTGGTTTGCTGGCTCATACTGTATGTCCTGGCTGCCTTTGCTAACCATGGGGTCTTCCCCAACACCTATCTATGTTACACTTTGGATTAATGTGATTGTTTGCAGTGGTGATCCTCCTCCTTTGCTCATCCTGTGTATATTTATTCTACTTGATGGTGCCAGTCATAGCGCCTATGTGGGGGAGGTAGGTGCTTTTTTTGTGGTTGAGTTTCAATGCTACAATTGAATAAAAATTATTGAATAAGGAAATTCACTCTGAATGGGCAATGAATAGGTTCAGGTATCCCTGATAAGCATTTCAAAGCATATTTGGCTTACTTAGTACTTTACTTCGTAATTAGTTTAATTTCAGGTTGTTGTGCATCTATTGAGGGGCTGCTGGGCTCATACTTTCCCTTGTGTGCATCCAATGTCTGTCCAAGGAGGTTTTTGGGTATTTTTTCCTAGTACATCAATGCAAGTCCCTGTCCCCACCTTGGTTGTCGGTAAGCAGTGATTCCAGTATCCTTCGATATTGGCTTCTCATTTTATTTGTATTGAGTGTTTCAATGTACACTAATATATACCTACAGTATATTTTACCTCAGAAAACCACTGGCTCATATTCCTCCTGAGGAAGTGACTAATGTCATGAAACCTGTAGAGGAACAACCACAGTTCCTTTTCCACCATCTAATACTTGGAATCCACACTCCCATTATTGGTTCTTAAGGGGAAAAATGGAGTAGCTTACATGAGCCCTTTATTGTGAACGTTATTATGACATATTCTCTATTTGATATGTGTCTTTTTTGTTAAGATGCTTGTAATAAAATGTTGTTCTTTAAGCCTTTTTAACTAAGTATGTGTGTCAATCTTTTGTCCTTTTTGGGTAACAAGAAAGTCCATAAACCTCTCCCGTTTTCTGTATTTTCCTTTACACTGGTTGTAATCATTTTCTACTCTATCCAAATTTAGAAAATGTTTTGGTTTTAGAAATAGTTTAACCCTCCCCATCCAAATGAGGGCCAACCCATCCAAATAAGAAACCCAGTTTGATCATACTTGGATAAGTCAACCTGATCTGACAGTCTTTTCTCTTTTTAGACTTGAAAATCTGAATCATGGAAACCTCTGTTTTATTAGAATTAATAGGAAGATTGCTCAACATGTACTAAACATTGAATGTACATGTCAGGTTAAGAAGGAAACTCCCATGGGTCTGTTCATTGAGAAATGCACAGTCATACCATTTATGTGGGCCAGTGTACTCATTAACTGATGTTTTCTACTTGCCAATACCATAATGATTGACTGCTTATAATTTAGGTAACCTAAACGTATGTTCGTCTTTGACCCAAAGCAGGAGAGGGTCACATAAGGATCGCCAGACTGTCATTAATATGTAAACCATAAAAGTCACCATTGCGTACTGTAACAGAGACGCAAACCTCTGTGCTGATAACTTTATTTGTATAAAATATATTCAAAGTAAACAAAGGCTGATTGTTTTACCCTACTCTCTTTCTCAGCTTAAACATGTATAGGCCTAAGTAGCCTCAGGTGGCAACAGTGACAAAGATAATAAGCTCTGTTGATTCTGCAAAATGGGGAATATAAAGCTGATGATTTATTCATGAAGCGATCATACACAAAACAGCAGGAGCAGTTTGTCTAAAGTGCTGCTAACCATTCGGAGACAAATGTTGCACACCAAGCAACTATATTTAACAATTGAGCAAATTATGGCTGTTAGAAAAGATAAAATATAAATAATTCTATGGGTCTGATGCTAGGCATCAAGGGGTTTTCGGTTGTGTAATAACATATATTTTTCCTCACACAGCTGTTAAGTAGGTGATAAACAAATAATGCTTACATAATTCTATCTGCCCACACTAATCAGGATATCCTAATTGGCATTATAGAATTTACAACTATGCACAATGGTAAACCCCTTCACACCCAGGAAGGTTCGTCCCTTCTGGACAACGCAACTTTCTTTTTCAGTCTTCCTGTTTTAAAGAAGAAATACGTTCCCTTGTAAATACAGCAGCTAGCATGAAATATGTAAATGGTCAAGAAATAATTCATATGTTGGTGTAACAAAGTTATTGCATGCATATACATTCCATCTTTGTGTTGTAAGCTACAAACAAGGCAGGGGTCATCAAGGGGAAACATTTATACTACTAATTGCTGTATCACTGTGAGTTTTAAAATAAATTATTTTGGATGGGCATAAAGCTTTTTTTCATTTTTGTTTGCATATCCAGCTTCCAGCTTTAATTTTCTGATTAAATGCACCAAAGAAAAAACTTATAAACATGCAACAATTTACTACACAAACTTTACTGCCTGTTTTCATCTTAACTGGGGGAACTAAAAAATATCTATGGGTCCTGGAAGAGACACCGGAGATGCCAGTGGAGGAAGAGTGCCAGTGTACTGACAAAGTCCAGACAGTGGGGATTTTGAACATCACTCACTGCAAGACACCTGTCATATCTCTGCTCAAGGGCTAACAACCTGGATGAACTACTACTACTCAACAACATAAATACTGACTTTTCAGTATCTGCTGATCTGTGCTTCACCAAAACCTGTCTTAGTGATTCCATCCTGGCCAATGTGCTAGATCTACTGGGCTTCCAACTAGGAGCTATCAGGGAAAAAAAGTAGACATAGTTCTCATCTAGATGCACTCTTCCTGAGCTGCAAGTCATTATGTTCACTTTGGGATTTGTTTTTTCTTTTATTCTCATCAGTGTTGCCATTCCACTCCATGCCTGCATCACGGAGGTATTACAATATTTGGCTTAACACTTTGCTCCCTGTGCAGACTTTGGTCTCTCCAATCACTGCATGGTTCATCTCCTTCCAGCCTAAAGGCAAAAAATAAAATCTGAAAAGCCTGTAGTTAAAACTGTGAAGAGATGGACCAAAAAGTTGGAGCTACAGGTCTGATTTGACTGTATCAACTGGAGTGTGTTTGATGCTGCAGCCAATGACCGAAATGCACTTGCTTTGGTGAGGATGTGCATGCACTCACCAAATGTAAAAATGTAATGTCAACAGCAGGGGTGGACTGACAACTCATGGGGCCCCTGGGCAATAGGGAATCATGGGGCCCCTGTGTCCTTGCCCAAACTCAAAAAAGCCTATGAAAAAGGTACCAGGGGCATCTCTTGGGGCCCCCTACTGACCCCGGGCCCTTGGGCAGTGCCCGAGTTTCCAAATGGTCAGTCCGCCCCTGGTCAACAGCACTCTCAATAAATGCATTTCACTTGTTTAATGTGAAGACAGTATCACATACAGCATAAGAAACTGATGTTTCAGGGAAATCTATACATCATGGTGCAATCTGTAGCCAAACCATGTACCAAATGAAACAAATGTGGTACACTTATCTCCTCATGAATAAAACCATAAATTTTGAGAACATAAAGTGACAGTCCAAATAAATGTGTAACAAAATTATGATAATGAACATCCAATCCAGTATATATTGTGTTAACATCCAGCAATCATCAACACCATGCTTGAATTGTAGTCCCACTCCCTGCTCACCTTGACCATTGACCTATAAGTTATAATAGGCCAAAACGCTTTATAAGGAAAATGAGTCTCCAAATTTCTGATCTGTGACTTGTTCCTTCCACTTATTGTGCCTCTTTAAACTCCAGATCCATACAAAATAGATCAACAAAAACATATCATAGTGCAACACCGTTTTGTATAACCAAAAATTAAACGTGCTACAATATCCACTCACATTAATATGTTACTCCGAATTAAGGTGAACAATAATATGTATTACTCCGCCGTGCCAACAATATTGTGGTGTTTCTCATCACTGGGTAGGTGCACCATGCACTCACCTTCTTCCCTGACCTAGCAGATAGGTCATACACGCTTAGGGATGATACCAAATTCTGCTTATCCGTTACCAGTCCTTAGTAGCTACTTCATTCGACCAAGGGCACAGAGTGATGGCAGCATCTTCTCTTTCAATATAGAGCAGTACATCTGTGAATTCATGATACCATCAATGAAATTCAGCTCCCCGACACCCCCAGGGAACATACTCTCGGATATCCAGTGGGGTACAAATGCAAATGCATACAATGAACACATTTCTTACAGGCATATTAAATATATTGAAATTGGATATATATATATATATATATATATATATACAGTGCTAAGCATAATTGAGTACACCCCTTTTGAAAAGTAGGATTTTAATCAATATCTCAATAAACACAAGAAGAATTTCCAAAATTTTGACAAAACTGAGTTTTATAGAACATTTGTTTAGGTCATTACATGAAAGTAAGGTTAATAATATAACTTAGATTACAAAGTCTTCAGTTTACTCAAATTAGTTGATGCAAAAATGAATACACCCTACAACAAAAACTAATACATCTACTATTTTGTATGACCTCCATGATTTGTAAGGACAACACCGAGTCTTCTAGGTATGGAATGAACAAGTTGGCGACATATTGCAGCATCTATCTTTTTCCATTCTTCAAGAACGACCTCTTTTAGAGCCTGGATGCTGGATGGAGAGTGATGCTCAATTTGTCTCTTCAGAATTCCCCATAGGTGTTCGACTAGGTTCAGATCAGGAAACATACTTGGCCACTGAATCACTTTCACCCTGTCCTTCTTCAGAAATGCAACAGTGGCTTTTGATGTGTGTTTTGGATCATTGTCATGTTGGAAAAGTGCGCAACGACCAAGGGCACAAAGTGATGGTACCATGTTCTCTTTCAATATAGAGCAGTACATCTGTGAATTCATGATACCATCAATGAAATGCAGTTCCCCGACACCACCAGGGAACATACTCTCGTATATTCAGAACATACTCTCGGATATCCAGTGGGATTAAGGTGTATATGATCAAAGATAGAAGGAATAGATCATAGTACAATCCCATAAAATGTAGGTAATGAATCAAAAGCATATCATAGCCATCAATCAAAATGTTTCCTCACATCACTCTTGCCGGTTTGAGCATGACCGGAAGTGGCATCACTAGGCTCCGTCTGACGTGTTGCATCACAGGTTACGTGACTTCTTCAGGGTCCTTGAATAAAAGTGTTTACATTTTATGGGGTTGCACTATGATCTATTCCTTCTATCTTTGATCATATACACCTTAATCCCACTGGATATCCGAGAGTATGTTCTGAATATACGAGAGTATGTTCCCTGGTGGTGTCGGGGAACTGCATTTCATTGATGGTATCATGAATTCACAGATGTACTGCTCTATATTGAAAGAGAACATGGTACCATCACTCTGTGCCCTTGGTCGTTGTGCACTTTTCCAACATTTATATATGTGAAAGTGTTATAAGCAAAAATTAAACTTTAAATAAAAACTGTGAAGTCCATCAATCAGTCCATCAAACAGTTGTTAACCCTCACTGTCCTATAACATCATAGTTCAAAATGTTCAGAAATTCTTCTAACGATCTCCCATGTGCATGTACCTCAAAAAAAGGAAAATAACATATAGTGCATTATCCTTTATATAACATAAACTTAATTCATCTCACACAATCCAGTGACTAATAGTGAAAGTGGTGAAAAAAACGTGAAAAACGGTGAGATAATCAGTGAAAACACTGTGTATGTGAATCACCCTTCAATCCCACAAAAAAATTGCAAGCTGGTGTGCACTTCTATTTATAGTAAGGGTACCCTTACCAACACTCCAGAAAACACATGCTTCTATTAATCCAACAGCTTTCTCAGGATGAATGATCTCCACAATCCTCCCTGGATTCCTTAATCACACTGATCCCACTGTCTCCAGGCACTTTACTCCATCCAGGGACAAAACATGAGGAACACAATAGTGTAATACCGCCAATAATAAAATCAAATGACCTTTATTTGAACTGCTTACATCAAAACAAGCCTTTATGCACGTAATTAATCATAGTTTAAACCTCACAGCCTCACAGCCATCCAGGAAGAACGTCCAGGTGCTCCAGATCGTTCGTTTCCCTTTTCCAAAATGGCCACCGGTCAACTTCCGGTTCCTGTGTGCGTCTTGACGTCACTTCCCTTGACGCGTTTCGTCATTGACTTAATCATAAGGTCAATCATAAGGTCACTGGATTGTGTGAGATGAATTAAGTTTATGTTATATAAAGGATAATGCACTATATGTTATTTTCCTTTTTTTGAGGTACATGCACATGGGAGATCGTTAGAAGAATTTCTGAACATTTTGAACTATGATGTTATAGGACAGTGAGGGTTAACAACTGTTTGATGGACTGATTTATGGACTTCACAGTTTTTATTTAAAGTTTAATTTTTGCTTATAACACTTTCACATATATAAATGTGTTACACCTTAAGGGGAAGGTGTTGTTTGTGTTGTGGGTTATTGTAAATCACATTTGTTTAGGAGGTGGTTTTTGATAAAATAAATCACTTTTCCAACATGACAATGATCAAAAACACACATCAAAAGCCACTGTTGCATTTCTGAAGAAGGACAGGGTGAAAGTGATTCAGTGGCCAAGTATGTTTCCTGATCTGAACCTAGTCGAACACCTATGGGGAATTCTGAAGAGACAAATTGAGCATCACTCTCCATTCAGCATCCAGGCTCTAAAAGAGGTCGTTCTTGAAGAATGGAAAAAGATAGATGCTGCAATATGTCGCCAACTTGTTCATTCCATACTTAGAAGACTCGGTGTTGTCCTTACAAATCATGGAGGTCATACAAAATACTAGATGTATTAGTTTTTGTTGTAGGGTGTATTCATTTTTGCATCAACTAATTTGAGTAAACTGAAGACTTTGTAATCTAAGTTATATTATTAACCTTACTTTCATGTAATGACCTAAACAAATGTTCTATAAAACTCAGTTTTGTCAAAATTTTGGAAATTCTTCTTGTGTTTATTGAGATATTGATTAAAATCCTACTTTTCAAAAGGGGTGTACTCAATTATGCTGAGCACTGTATATATATGTATGTATATATATATATATATATATATATATATATATCCAATTTCAATATATTTAATATGCCTGTAAGAAATGTGTTCATTGTATGCATTTGCATTTGTACCCCACTGGATATCTGAGAATATGTTCCCTTAAAGGGTCAGAAAGAATGAAGTAGCTACTAAGGACTGGTAGCGGATAAGCAGAATCTGGTATCATCCCTAAGCATGTATGACCTATCTGCTAGGTCAGGGAAGAAGGTGAGTGCATGATGCACCTACCCAGTGATGGGAAACACCACAATATAGTCAGCACGGTGGAGTAATACATATTATTGTTCACCTTAATTCAGAGTAACATATAATTTGTTTAATGTGAGTGGATATTGTAGCACGTTTAATTTTTGGCTATAAAAATCGGTGATGCACTTTAGTATGTTTTTGTTTTATTTTGCACTGATCTATAGTTTAAAGAGGCATAATACATGGAAGGAACAAGTCATGGATCAGAAATTTGGAGACACATTTTCCTTATAAAGCGTTTTTGGCCTATTATAACTTATAAACAACAAAAAAACAGCGCAAAATCCAAAAACAAAATTACATAAGTGAACAAAAACTAAATTAATAATAAGTGTCCATATAAAAATAAGTCCTTATTCCCATCAGAACCAGTAATAAATATTCAAAATGTGCTTCCACCTATCCACCACGTGAAAAATAATATTGACTGCACTCACCAGATGGAGGTGAGTAATGAGCCTTATAGAACATAAGGGATCCTATAACCCCTCCAAAAGAGATCAAATCTTCTTTTTCACCCTGCTTAGGTATATTAATCGCCTCCACTTTATTCCTCCATGGATTCCTCAATGGTGTATAGAGAAAGAAACTACATAGTGTAATACTGCCACTTCATATAGAATAGAAAGATAGAATAAGGCCACTCACATGTTTAAATATAATTAAAAGCCTTGTTTAATAGCCTAGATGGCTTCAAGATAACCAATTTCCACAATGCAAATATAGGGATCTCACGCTTCTGTAGTATCTGCAGAGGATGAACAGCCTTCCACCTCTAAGATGGCCGCTTGAACCGCATAACTCGGCGTGTGTTTCAAACACCGGAAGTGACGTGAGCCAGAATGACGGCGGACCGGAAGTGCGTCAACGCGTTTCGCCCCACCCACAGGGCATTCTCAAGACCTCACTTATTATTAATTTAGTTTTTGTTCACTTATGTAATTTTGTTTTTGGATTTTGCGCTGTTTTTTTTTGTTTATTATTGGTGTTTTTCACTGTTGCACAGCTGCATAATCACTTAGTATTTTCTTTTTGGCGCAGGGATATATATTTTTGATATTATAACTTATAGGTCAATGGTCAAGGTGAGCAGGGAGTGGGACTACAATTCAAGCATGGTATTGATTATTGCTGGATTTTAACACAATATATACTGGATTGGACGTTCATTATCATAATTCTGTTACACATTTCTTTGGACTGTCACTTTATGTTCTCAAAATGTATGGTTTTATTTATGAGGAGATAGTGCACCACATTTGTTTCATTTATTTAATTTTGAGTGTGAGTACACCAGAGTAGTGAGTGCAGCAATCTTTTTCCCTGATATTATCACTTTAATTAGAACATAGCAGCGCATAACTCTTTACCATTTGCAAACTGTGTAACACCATCTGACGTCTATGCTGTCCTACTAACAGCCACCATCTATCTGACAGAAGCAGTGTTGTGTTTCATTCCAAAACTGAATTTACTTCTGTGAATAGTTCTGTAAATCTGCAATACAATCACATAAACTGAAGTTACAATATGCTTGTATGTATGTTTCTTACAGATGCATACAATGAACACATTTCTTACAAACACATTAAATATATTTAAATGCTATATATATATATATATACAGTGCTTATATATATATATATATATATATATATTGTGGGAACTTGCTTCAAATGGTAGAGCTCTTCTTGTTAATGCACACAGCAACTCGCTTCTTTAAGGGCTTTTTTGCCCACTTTTATTTAAAGAAAGTTCAAATAACACAAATTCTTCCCACGCAGGAGTATCCACCATCAAGAAATACCAACAAAGATTCAGCCTCCTGGCTTGTACACAGTTCACTGTCTGTCTCCTGCAGACTCTTCCCAAATTATGGCCACTAGCACACAGCTAGTCTGGCTTTCACCTGACTCCAAGGCAGAGACCTCCTGTCTGCCGGGGTGGAGCCCTCCTGACTCCGTTTGCCAGGGTCGAGCCCAGAACTATGGTTAGGACTCTATAAAAAGGCCTGCACACACCTGTGCAATCAGTGTGCTGGGGGTTCTCAAAACACGGACCCCGGATTGGAGATTTCATCCCTCCCAGATCTCTTTGAAATCTCCAGGCTCCAGATCCCAAAACAAACTTAATGAAAAAATGAGTAAACCGAAAAGTCAGTTTCCTCTGCAATACATTAACTCTCTGGAGCCCCTCAACCTGCCTGGTTGAGAATCCAGGGTTTTCAGCTTTATTTTGACCGTGGCAGGACACCGCACTGCCACATATCCCCCCCCTTTGTTTTGACCCCGTAGGGGACGGAACACACAAACCTAAAACCCTTGCTTTAGACCTTCTGTGCGGGCTATCACCTGTAGAGGTCCAATCCTGGCTGACTTTGTTTTCATCAAAGGGAGACACTACTCCCTGCCCCAAGAGGTGACTTCCCCTGTCTCCCCTTACTTGGGCTCTACGACATCCCCGTGCCTTTTTACGAGTGTGCTTCCAAAAGCGCGGTCTTTCTAATTTCCTTAAGACTATCCTAGTCCTTTTACCACTAGGGGGTTTACAAGTCTCAGTACCCTTTGTACCCTGGGGTTGATGCCTAAGCTTTAAGTGCCAGGTACCTGTAACGTTACAACGTGCTCCCTCAATTTCCATTAGACCAGCCCTTTTTGCTTTATTTAATTTTACAGGGGATATATTTTTAAACCCTTTAGTAACAGACATGGGCTCTTTTATTGTGGCATCAAACTCTATTAACATCCCCTTGTTAAGCTTTGGGCCAGTTCCCTTAGACCTTTCATTCTTACAACTTGGGCGTTTACTGGACCTTTGGAAAACTTTTCCAGAGTGACCTTCCTGAACCTGTAGGGGGCCTATTACTATACTCTTAACCTCTCTTGTGTCTGTTAAGCACTCATTACCTTTTTCAGGATGACAAGCTACCATGTCAACTTGACCACCAGGTCTACCATTCTTTTTGTTATCATACATAGTAATCAGACAATCCAAATTCATCAACACATTTCCCTTTTTATCATTAGCCAAAAGACTCTTGTCAGAACTCAGTTCACTAGTAGTTGGCAGGGCAGTTTCTGTAGAGGAATTACACACAGCGGAGTGGGTGTCTCCCATGGAAACGTCACTATCCACTGACTTCACTGTCACAAAAGACTCTGCCAGCAACTGTCCTGATGCCAAACCATCCTTACATAATGCTACATTAGGGTTCACTACCCCAAGCACATCACATATACATGTGTCTTCTGGCACTTCTGCCCAAACCTCTGTTCTGTCCAACAGTACTCTGGTGTGCCTCTCATACAGATTACTGCTATGAAGCAACCCAGCCATGCACTGAAAGACAATTTTCACCATTACCAACAAGGATGGTATCACAGAATTCCTATATTGGCCATCTTTGTTTTGTATAGCCTGTAATACCAAGCTCCGATTAGCGGGACTCCACTGTACCAGCTCTCCCGAACATGGAAGAGACAGCAAGGTATACACCGGCTGTACACTCCAGAAGGCTAACATTTCCTTCAGCAGGTCTGTTATAAAAAGACAGCCTGATTCCACACATAAGACCTCCCTGGAGACATGGAGACACTCATTTACTGATGCCTCAGAGGTGGTGCTTCTTAAAGAGGCTTCCTCTCGGCTGGAGGTACCCAATACAATAACCTGGGGCTCTCCCAGAGCGTAACCAGGTGTGGGATTCACCCAAATACTCTGAGGCTCAGTGTCAATGAGCTCTTCCATGGCTTCTCTATGGATATCAGTTTGGTATACCACACCATTAACTCCTTTATGGGCTGTGGGCAAAACTTCTGCTGAGCGTTTATCCTCAATGGTGCCTTTTACCAGCGGTGGGTTAATTTTGGCAGCGACAGGAGCGCCCTGGACTAATAGCTTGCTCCACAGTCCCTCTATTCAGCACAGCAGAAACCATGTCCACCCCATTGTTACCCACAGAGGCATCTTTTATTAATGCCAACAAGCTTGTTGCCCATCTGTCCCAGTCCATCGTCCCTGTGATCACATCAGAGGTACTACGCAGTACCACTCCAACCGCTGAAGGAGACACAGAGGGACAGAGTGGCTCTGTATCAGACCCATTACCTATATCTTCATTATCCATATCACACTGGGAGACTCCTTTTCTAGGCACAGCAGGTTGCAATTTCCTACTCTCACCACTGTGACCTAGTGGCGTGTCATTCACTACAAAAACTTTTGCATTATTGGATTGCATTAACCCATCATCATTATGAATACGTTCATACCTTTTAGATTCACCATTGCCACACTGAAATAACAAATTTTCATCACTCAATTCAGATACACTCTGGTCCACCAGAGCAACACCATAGTTATCCTGGGTTACCTTAACCACCGTTGCTAGGGGAGATAACACATTCTGCTTAGTGGTCACCCCTACTACATTTAATTCAGCATTCTCTTTAGATGACATTGGTGCAACCCCAATATCAGTACTCTTCGCATTGACATTTTTAACCGTTGCCTCCCCACTAAAAGCATTATACAGAGGCAAGTCTTTCTCACAATCACCAGCAGTGGGTTTCCCAACCGGGAGTATCCCAAATTTATAGCAGAGAGTCTCAAAGTCAGTCTCAATCATTGCATTAGTATCTCTCACATTTTTCTCAAAAGTACCAGTCTTTTTTTTTTAATTTAAATATTTATTCATTTTTCAAGTAAAACAATACACATTTCCATAATGGAAAATATAACATTACAAATTCTCATAAAACACTAATTTCGTATCATTTACATTTTCTCCCCGTACCTCCCTTTCTTTCAACCCTCCCACCTCCCACCCCACTACATTATACCCCTGACATCTGTCTGATCGACTTGTATCTCATATCCTCTGGTTACCGAGGTTTGAAAAAGGAAAAGAAAGAGAGAAAGGCTAATTATTATATTTTCTCCTTTTCCTTATCCTTTCCCCCTTTTTTCCCCTGCTTTCTTCTTGTCCTCTCTTTCCCTTTTCTTTACGCTTACTTACTCAGTACCTTCCTTTACCTTTACTTTGAACTCCTCCCATTTCTCCCATTTCATATGATATGTCACCATCCTATCTTCCTGTATATAATAAAGTTTTTCCAATCTAGCAATCTGGTCCACTCTATTCATCCAATCCTCTTCCCTCGGTGCCTCAACTTTACGCCAAAACTTAGGAATCAGACTTTTTGCTGCATTTAGGTAACACAATATACCCAGTTCTTTATATTTATTTCCAGATAATATTGAATTATGGAAAAGACAGGTTTCAGGGTCCAATCCTATCTCCAATCCAGTGATAATCGTGATTTGATTTATAACTTTTTCCCAATATATTTGTATTTTTGGACATTCCCACCATATGTGATACATCGTGCCCAACCCTCCACATCCTCGCCAACACCAAGGTTGCTTCTCCTCCCTCATTTTGTGCTCTATCACCGGTGTAACATACCACCTTGTCAAACATTTAAAATTCATTTCCACCTCACGCATACTAATATTTTCGTGTACCATTCTATATATTTTCCTCAGTGTGTGCTCTTCCCACTCCACTCCTAAATCCTTTTCCCATTTTTCTATATACTTTAATTTAAACTTACTATCTAAATCCGTGAGAGCTTTATATGCTTTAGCAGTGCTGTGTTTCCCATCACCTCGGTCTTCTAAAAATTTCTCAAATTCATTCCACTCTTTCCTAGTTCTAAGGGGCTTCGTCAATTTCTCCACAAATTGTTTTAATTGATTATACCTCCATATATCTGTCCTAGTGAAAATCCTTCCCTCTTCCCTTTTCAAATCCTCCAGTGTTCTTAAGTCTACCCCCTCCATTACATCTCTCAGCTGAGCGTCTTCCTTCATTATCCATCTACCTGAAATTTCCTCTTTACCTGGGGGGAAAAAAATCTGAATTTCTTAGTGACATTAATAGTGAATTAAACTCCCATTTCCTCTGTTTGTGCATTTTATCCCACTCCCTTATTACAATCCTCGTGTATATACTCGTGCTCTCCTCTAATTCTCTGAATTGTGGTGGCTCCCATACACTCCTACCCAAATCCTTTCTACTAAGTGTATTTTCAATTGTGACCCAATGTTTACTTTTTGAGTTATGTGTCCAGTCAAAAATTCTTGCTAAGATAACTGCTCTATGGTATCTTTTAAAGTCCGGTACTCCCAACCCCCCTTTTTCTTTATTTCTACTTAGCACTTCATATGATATCCTAGGTTTTTTATTTTTCCATATATATTTAGTTACCATTCGCTTAATTGTCCTAAAATACACCTCTGGAAGATTAATGGGAATCATCTGGAATTTATACAGTATCTTAGGGAGAATTACCATTTTTATCAGGTTGATACGACCCAGCCAGGAAGGATTTCCTCCACCCATTTTCCTCAATTCCTCTCTGATTTCATTTAACATAGGGATATAATTAGCTTTATAAAGATTTTTCTGTGAGGGAGTAAGTTTTACTCCCAGGTACTTTATTTCTCTATCTTTCCATATAAAGGGAAACTCTCTCTGTATATTTTCTTTTTCACTCTTTAGAAGATTTATATTTAATATCTCTGTTTTGCTCGGGTTAATTTTTAGATTTGACATTTCCCCATATTCCTTCAGTGTTTTCATTAGGTTAGGAAGTGTTATCCTCGGGTTTCCAACATAGAATAATAAATCGTCCGCGAAAGCGGCTATCTTATGTTCTGTCTTTCCAACATTTATTCCCTTTATATTTATATTTTTCCTAATTGTTAATAACAGGGGTTCCAATGATAGAACAAACAGCAGTGGGGAAAGTGGGCATCCCTGTCTAGTTCCATTTGACATAGAAAAGGTCTCCGATCTCTCTCCATTTACCATTACCATCGCGGACGGTCCTTCATATAACTTTCCAATCCACTTTCTCATCCTACTACCCAATCCCAGGACCTCCAGTGTGTCCATCATAAAACTCCAGTCCTGTCGAACGCCTTCTCCGCATCGATCGAGAGCAGCACTACTGGATTTTTTTCCGTTTTACTTTTCTGTATAAGCATCAGGGACCTCAACCCATTATCTCGACCCTCTCTTCCTCTAACAAAGCCCACCTGGTCTCCATGTATCCAATCTGGCATCAGATCTCTTAAACTATTCGCCAATACTTTTGCATACAACTTCGTGTCTACGTTCAATAGCGATATCGGTCTATAACTTGAACAATGGGTGATATCTTTACCTTCCTTATGTATTAAGACCACCTGTGCCAGAAGGGATTCCTGTCTTATCTCCATCTCTCCCCCCAACTCCTCCATATATCTCTTTAACTTAGGTAACAGTAAATCACTATATTTTTTATAATACCTCACGGTATATCCATCTGGGCCTGGGCTTTTTCCCGTCTTAAAGCTTTTTAATGCTATTTTTAGTTCTTCCTGTGTGATTTCAGATTCTAAGGAGTTTAATAGTTCTTTACTTAATTTTGGTAATCCTGCGTTTCTTAAATAATCCCTTCTTTTTTCAATATTTATCATTTTATCTTTATTTATAACATCCTTAGGGGCAATATTATATAATTTACTGTAGTAATCTTTAAATACCTTTGCAATATCTTTGGTTGAATGGACTAACTCTCCCTTGGAGTTTTTTATTTTATCTATATAGTTCCTATTCTTCTTTCTCCTCAAGGCTCTCATCAGATATTTTCCTGGTCTATCTCCCCATCTATATCTTTCACCAATGATCTTATTAAAAGTTCTCATTTTTTCTTCCTCCATTACTTTCTCTAGTTCTTCCCTCTTTTTTATCACTTTTTGCTCTATCTCTTTCCTTATGTTATTTTTATGTAGGAGTTCCATCTCAGCTATTTCCTTCAAAAGCCCACTAATCTTCTCTCGTCTTTCCCTTTTTTCTTTGCCCCAATCGCAATAAGGATTCCTCTTACATATGCTTTATGTGCCTCCCACACTGTAGCTAGTGATACATCCCCTGTTTCATTTTCCTCAAAGAACCTCTCTATCTCCTCCCTGATCTTCCGGTCAGTATCTGGGTCCATGAGGAGTGTCTCATTCAACCTCCATGATAGGCCTCCTGACAGTTTCCCTCCCCATCTTAATTCCATTACTACAGGTGCATGGTCCGAGATAGTTATTGCTTCTATTTATACTTTAACCAAATCCTCAACAAGTCGATGGTCCACCAAAATATAGTCCAATCTAGAGTATGTCCTATGTACACTAGAGAAGAAAGTATAATCTCTATATCTCATGTTGACAATTCTCCAGCTATCCACCAGTTGGCACTCTTTCATCACCGTTTTCAATAATCCCATGGACCTATTTCCCCCTCTCTGTACTCCAGATGTTGTATCCATTTGTGGATCCATACATATGTTAAAGTCTCCCGCCACTATTAGATATCCCTTTCCAAACTCCATCAATCTTCTCATAACCCCTTTCAAAAACATCTCTGGCTTCCTATTAGGGCAATATATGTTTGCAAGCGTACATTCTATGTCATGTAATTTACCCTTCAAAAACAAAAACCTCCCTTCCGGGTCTGTCTTTCTATCTTCCAATTCAAACCTAATGTTTTTTGCAAATCCTATAGCTACTCCCTTAGCTCTCTTAACTGGGGAATCTGCATAATACCATGTCAGATGTTGTCTAGACTTTAGCTTAATATTTTTTTTTAACTCTAGATGTGTTTCCTGCAAAAAGACAACTGAGGCCTCTCTATGTTGTAATTCCCTGTATAGTCTAAATCTTTTACCCGGGCAATTTAATCCATTTACATTATGGGTTACAAAGCGTATGTCCTCCATATTTTATTTGTCTTCTTCCTATTTTACCATTTCTTTTCCTCTTCCCCTTCCCTATACCTCTTCTTTCATACAAGATGTCAGTTTTAAAACTCCCTATCCCCAGTCCCACCCCACTTCTCTCCCTCCCCTCCACCCCCTCCCCCTCCTTCCCTCCCCTCCCCCATTAAATACCCCTCCCCCCTGCCCCCTCACCCCTGTTAGGCTTTTTATTTGCCTATAAATCATTTGTGGAAAAAGTCCCACTTTTGATTCCTATCTGGGGGCTCAGCTCCGTCCATGTGCCGCTCACCTTCCCCCCCTCCTCCCCGGTGTCCCTCTATCTATTTGCTCTCTGTTTTCTCTTCTAACTAGCTGCCATTCCTCTTTTCCCAACATATATAACTCTCTCTCCTCCTCTTCCCATCCCGGTATCTCTATTCTCTGCAGTTCAAATTTGTTACAAAAGTCTTTCATATCTTCAGGGGATCTCAGAGAAGCTGTGACTCCATCTTTCCAACCGATTAAACATGCTGATCGACCCCATCTATATTGCACATTCTGTTTCTTCAACAGTTCCAATAATGGTTTCAATGATCTCTTTCTTCTCAGTGTCTCAGCTGCTATATCTGCAAAAATATGAATATTTTTCCCTCCATATTTGATATTTGTTCTTCCTTTAATCTTCTTCCATAACTCATCCTTGTCTCTATAATTATGGAACTGAACGATTATATCTCTTGGTTTTTCTGGGCCTTTTTCTTGTTGAAACTTTCCTATCCTGTACACTCCATCCAATTTAAACATTTCCGCACCAGATCTATCCATTATGGAGTTCAAAATTTTTCCTGTGGTCTCCTTTAGGTCTTCCCCCTGTAGCAGCTCTGGGACTCCTCTTATTCTAATGTTATTTCTCCTGTCCCTATTTTCTTGATCCTCCATCATATAAAGCAGTCTTTTCTGTTCCTTCCGAATATCTATTATCAGTTTTTCTAATTTTGGGATAATTTGGGTGTGGTATTTAACTGTTTCCTCCGTTTCTTCCACTCTAGTTAACAACTGTCCCATTTCTTTTCGAATTATCCCCATCTCTTGCTTTATGGATTTTTCTAAGTTTTTAAGTTCTTTTTCAGTTTCTCCCAACTCCATACTTTCCAGTGTTTGTTGGCTATTGTTAGCTGGTCCCAGGGATGATCTTAAGCTATTATCTAAGCTTATTTCCAGTTCACTCCTATCGCTTATTTCCTGGGATTTTACTGGAGTTAATTTCCCTTGCGACGTGTATTTTTTTATTGTTCCAGTTTGGGAGTTCTTGGGCATATTTCCTTTACTATTTTTTCCTTTCATGTCACATATAGGATTTTTAGAGCTTTTTCAAGGCTCTGGGGTATATACTTAAACTGTCACTTCATTCTTCAGACCCTCTCTGGGAATTCCCTTCTTATTCTTTATGTTGGATATCAGATAGTCAGTAACACAGACTGAGAAGCTAACACTTGGGGAGACTAGCAGCTCTCACTCACCCTCCTCTATGGAGCAGCTTCCGAGTTGCAGTCCTGGGTTGTCCTTTCTCCTGCAGCCATGTCCTCCTCTTCCAGGGAATTCCCTTGGGTCTCTTTGTCCTCCTCTGCTTATACCCCGAGAAATCCCTGGAGACAGCTCTGCTATCACTGTCAGCGTTTCCCCTGCCCCTAGGACGCCGGCCGGTCCCTTCCTCTCCCAGCTGTACACCGCGGCAGCCCACGTGGTAACGCCACTCCTCCTCGTCGCCCGGCAACCCCACACTCTCTCTCCAGGATCACCGCAGGCAGACCTCATGGGGGAAGACAGACACGACTCTCCGTTCCCCGGCCGACCGCCGTACCACCGCCAGGATCTCTCCTCTCTCCCGGATAGTCTCCAGCCGCCCTCCGACTCAGCTAGCTAGTCTCTCGGGACACTTTAGGGAGGATAGGTGGGGGAGGCTATCGGAGAGTTCCTATTCTCCGCTCTCCTGTGCCGCCATGTTCGGGCTCCGCCCCCCTCTGTGTTCCTTACCCTTCTTCTCAAGTCCAAAAGTACCAGTCTTACCCACCACTGTAACAGGCTTCACCTTCACTTGAGTGCGTGGGATCTGGATCCTTTCTGTCATCTCCTCTGCTTGGCTTTGGCCAGCCAGTTCATCCATGCAGCTATAGGATGATACTGTGGCAGGCACTTCTGACTCCTTGGCACCCCCTGCAGGCACAACAGGTACTTCACTGTTGCTAGAGGTGGCTGCGAACATTTTTAAACATAAATCTGGGCTTGCAGATGAAGACTTTTGCCCAGTAGCACCCTCATCAGTGGTATTCCATAATCTGGGGCAAGTAAAGATACCATGCCCAAACTGACCACATTCCAGGCAGGGTATGGTTCCACAGATAACCTTCTTGGGATATGGAACCACATCTCCCTTGTAGGCCCTTCTCCTGGTTGGCAGGCTTTCTCCTGTTGCTATGGGAGATGGCACTCTCCCAGCTGAACTTTGTGGGTTCCTCCAGATGCGCTGAACTCTCATCTCTGCTTTGCCACAATCCTCTGCAGACGACACTTCTCTCACAGGGTCCGCAGGCCTGAAGTCACATGTGTTGCTATGGGCAACCACATTTTTCTGAAACTTTTGGGCAGCCTGTTGCTCCTTCCTGTAACTCCAAGCAGGCTTCCCAATTGCATACCCAGACCTTTGTCTGGTTGTGTCACCTTGTACTGGAAGCTGGGATAATGGGCACTTGGAGACAGTGTGCCCCCATTCACTGCACCGCAAACAGCGCTCTTGCGGCAGTATCTTGGCCAAACTTCCAACACTGCATCCTCTTTCAGGCTTAGTACTCTGCACACAGAAAACTGGTTTTCTTTCACCAGCATTGCCAGGGACAACAGCATGCACTTCCCACTGTGGCAAACTCTGTACAGCCATGTATGGGGCTTGTTCTGGTGGTAACAACCCCTCCAGCCACAGGGCTCGGTCTATCATTTCAGAAAATCTTGCTTCTTTTTTGAGTTTTGACTGCCCCATCTTTTCAGTCACTCCACAACACTTTTGCACAGTCCAGCAACACAATGGAGCACTGTCTCTTTAAGGCAAGTTCCTTTTCTCTGCAGGATCTCCTCACCTGCACACACTGATAGTGCAGAGTCATGCACCAAACACAGTTCAACACATGAACTTACTTCATTGCTGGGATCTCTAGTTCTGCCCGCATCCTCCACCATATGTGGGAACTCGCTTCAAATGGTAGAGCTCGTCTTGTTAATGCACACAGCAACTCGCTTCTTTAAGGGCTTTTTTGCCCACTTTTATTTAAAGAAAGTTCAAATAACACAAATGCTTCCCACGCAGGGGTATCCACCATCAAGAAATACCAACAAAGATTCAGCCTCCTGGCTTGTACACAGTTCACTGTCTGTCTCCTGCAGACTCTTCCCAAATTATGGCCACTAGCACACAGCTAGTCTGGCTTTCACCTGACTCCAAGGCAGAGACCTCCTGTCTGCCGGGGTGGAGCCCTCCTGACTCCGTTTGCCAGGGTCGAGCCCAGAACTATGGTTAGGACTCTATAAAAATGTCTGCACACACCTGTGCAATCAGTGTGCTGGGGGTTCTCAAAACACGGACCCCGGATTGGAGATTTCATCCCTCCCAGATCTCTTTGAAAACTCCAGGCTCCAGATCCCAAAACAAACTTAATGAAAAAATGAGTAAACCGAAAAGTCAGTTTCCTCTGCAATACATTAACTCTCTGGAGCCCCTCAACCTGCCTGGTTGAGAATCCAGGGTTTTTCAGCTTTATTTTGACCGTGGCAGGACACCGCACTGCCACAATATATATATATACAGTGCTGAGCATAATTGAGTACACCCCTTTTGAAAAGTAAGATTTTAATCAATATCTCAATGAACACAAGAAGAATTTCCAAAATTTTGACAAAACTGAGTTTTATAGAACATTTGTTTAGCTCAGTACATGAAAGTAAGGTTAATAATATAACTTAGATTACAAAGTCTTCGGTTTACTCAAATTAGTTGATGCAAAAATGAACACACCCTACAACTTAAACTATTACATCTAGTATTTTGTATGACCTCCATGATTTGTAAGGACAACACCAAGTCTTCTATGCATAGAATTAACAAGTTTGCGACATATTGCAACATCTATCTTTTTCCATTCTTCAAGAACGACTTCTTTTAAAGCCTGGATGCTGGATGGAGAGTGATGCTCAACTTGTCTCTTCAGAATTCCCCATAGGTGTTTGACTAGGTTTCGATCAGGAAACATACTTGGCCACTGAATCATTTTTACCCTGTTCTTCTTCAGAAATGCAACAGTGGCTTTAGATGTGTGTTTTGGATCATTGTCATGTTGGAAAAGTGCACGATGACCAAGGGCACAGAGTGATGGTAGCATATTTTCTTTCAATATAGAGCAGTACATCTGTGAATTCATGATACCATCAATGAAATGCAGCTCCCAGACAGCACAAGCACTCATGCAGCCCCACAGAAGGGCACTGCCACCACCATGTTTCACTGTAGGCACCATGCATTTTTCTTTGTACTCTTCACCTTTGCAACACAGTTTTGAAGCCATCAGTTTTAAAAAACATTTATCTTGGTCTCATCACTCCAGAGTACAGAGTCACAGTAGTCTTCTTCTTTTTCAGCATGGGCCCTGGCAAATTCTAGGAGGGATTTTTTGTGCATGGGCTTTAGGAGAGGCTTCCTCCATGGATGACACCATGCATGTCATACCTCTGCAGTGTACACCATATTGTGTCATGGGAAACAATCACCCTAGATTGACTTTCTATTTCTTTAACTGCAGTGAGCTTGCATGGCGATTTTCTTCAACCCTTCTCATCAGAAGACGCTCCTGTCAAGGTGTTAACCTCCATAGACAGCCTATATATCTCTGTGAGATGGTTGCAGTTCCATCTTTGGTAGGTTTTTTTTGTATCACTTTTGCTACAGTATTCTGACTGATAAGTAAAGCTTTGCTGATCTTCTTGTAGCCTTCACCTTTCTTGTGTAAAGAAATTATTTTCTTTCTCAGGCCTAGTGACATTTCTCTTCCATGTGATGCCACTACTGACAGCATAAAATGGGAAAGGGTTTTCTTTGTTAAGTTATAATCAACTGTCTGCTGGATACACTGTTCAACAAATTTTTATTTTTTGCCAGTTTTGGAAACAAAAGGATCCATTTCTTAATGAATTTCACATTCTGAGTTCAAATATAACAATGAAATTTGTCAATTGGCTCTAGTTTTTCTGTAAACGGAAAGTTTTCTACTATAGGCGTAATGACTACATAATGCACAATAATTATATAGATAGATGTCTTTCCACAAATATAAAGCAAGTGATATTGACTACATAACAAAGCCTAAATGGCATAATATATTGCATAGGATTACCAAGAAAAATTATAGCCATAAGCTAAGTTGAATAATTTTAATACTTAGGATTCTCACTAGTTTTGTCTTCAGTTTGTGTCGGTTTTGCTTCTCTTGGCTTTTCTCTTGTATTCGAGGAAAGGGCTATCTCTTACAACTGTCCAGCAATAGTCAGCAAGCATTGATGGGCTCCATTTACCTTGATATCTTCTTTCCATAGCTGCAATGTCTTGATGGAAGCGCTCTCCGTGTTCATCACTCACTGCTCCACAGTTTGGTGGGAAAAAATCCAGATGCGAATGTAGAAAATGAATTTTTAGAGACATGTTGCAACCCAGATTTCTGTAAGTCTGGATGAGTTTTTCTTCCACTTTCTTGTAGTCTGGTGTTTTATTGTTTCCAAGAAAATTTGATGTCACTGATACAAATGCTGTCCAGGCAGCCTTTTCCTTTCCACGCAACAGAGAAAGAAACTCATCATCATGAATAAGTTTACGAATCTGTGGCCCAACAAAGACTCCTTCATTTATTTTTGCAGCACTAAGTGCTGGAAATTTGCTAATCAGGTACTTGAAACCTGTTTTATTCTTGTCCATTGCCTTAACAAAGTTTTTCATTAATCCCAACTTGATGTGTAATGAAGGTAATAAGATCTTATTGCTGTCTACAAGTGCTGGATAGTTAACATTTTTTTCTCCAGGCTGCAATGACTGGCGTAATGGCCAGTCTCTTTTGGCATAGTGCATTTCTCTCGCACGACTGTCCCACTCACAGAGGAAGCAGCAGTACTTAGTATATCCACCTTGAAGTCCAAGTAGGATAGCAATCACCTTCAGGTCACCACAAATCGACCATCGATGTTCAGCATAGTTGATGCACCTTAAAAGCTCTTTCAAGTTTTCATACGTTTCTTTCATTGAAACTGCGTAAGCAACTGGAACTGACGGCAGCTGATTGCCATTATGGAGCAAAACAGCTTTAAGGCTCGCCTTTGAAGCATCAATGAACAGCCTCCACTCATCGGGATCATAGCATACGCCGATGGCTGAGATTAAACCATGAACATTGTTACATACAGCAATATCACCTTCCTGGACGAAGAATGGGATCAGATCTTTCTGACGATGACGGTAGAAAGACGTACGAACATCACTTGCTAGGAGATTCCACTGTTGTAGTCTTGACCCCAAATGCTCTGCCTTGTTCTTCGGAAGATCCAGGTCTCTGATAAGATCGCTCAATTCCACTTGTGTAATGAGGTGTGGTTCAGTGGGTGTGGATGGAAGAAAGTCTGGGTCATGTGAGGTTGACGGTTGATGACTACACGCTTCAGGTTCTTCCTCACTTGACTCAACCACGAAGGATTCTGGTGCTTTAGGAATTGGTAGCCCCTCTTCATGAGGAACTGGACGTATTGCCGATGGAATATTTGGATAGTGCACAGATAACTTTTTCTTCTTATTTAGCCCTTTTGTTGGAGGCACCATACAAAAGTAACAATTACTAACATGATCTGTTGGCTCTCTCCAAATCATTGGCACAGCGAAAGGCATAGATGCCTTTTTTCCATTCAACCATTGCTCCAGTGCCGTCCCACAAGAATTGCAGCATATATGTGGTGCCCAGCTCTTGTCCTGGTCTCCTATCTTGCAGCCAAAATACAAGTTGTAGGCTTTCTTAATCATTCCTGTTATCCTCCTTTTTTGTGAGATATAAGTTATTTCACCGCAGATATAGCAGAAATTATCTGCTTTATTCACACAAGTTCGAGGCATTACTGAGTAGCCTATATAAGCATAAAACGAAATGTAAAGACGCTGTCGAACTACAATCAGCTACAGATACTGCAGCTTTTATGCAGTGAAGTGATGCAATTAAAGGCTAATATTGCATCATCTCAGTATACATGCAATTTTCTATTGGTCACCAGTATCAATTGCGCAATATGCAGCTGAAGTTGCATCATAATTTTGAATGGCTTACGTCATTAGATGGGTGAATATATCATGGAAACTAGAGCCAATCAACATTTTTTACGGTCATTTTCGTTTTCAGCACCCCAAAATTATGTAAGATTAGCTAATTTTATGCCCAAAACTTTTTACCTGTTGAACAGTGATACCTGTTTAATGAATAATTAGACTCGCCTGTAGTTGAATTTTTGTTAATTAGCATTTTGTTGTCTAAAATGTACTTTTGCTCATAAGACTTTCATTGGGGTGTTAGGAAATATACTTTTTTGTGTGTGCTAATTAACAAATCTTGTTTGCAATCAATGGCCCGCATTTGTGTGAGTATTTTGTAGTATAGTGTCCCATAGAAAATGTTGATTCTGAAAGGAAAGGAAAGGTTTTCTGACAAATATTTTGGGGTGTACTCATTTATGCTGAGTACTGTATATATATATATATATATATATATATATACAGTCATGGCCGAAATTGTTGGCACCCTTGATATTTTTCCTGAAAATCAAGTATTTCACACAAAAAAGGTATTGCATTAACACATGTTTTGCTATACACATGTTTATTCCCTTTGTATGTATTGGAACAAATATAAAACAGAGGCAGA
Organism: Staurois parvus; assembly: GCF_062004578.1. Lineage (NCBI taxonomy): Eukaryota > Metazoa > Chordata > Amphibia > Anura > Ranidae > Staurois > Staurois parvus. The sequence continues at coordinate 417,887 of NW_028319228.1, read as the reverse complement.
AAAGCAAATATGACATAATGTCACACAAAACCCCAAAAATGGGCTGGACAAAAGTATTGGCACCCTTAACTTAATATTTGGTTGCACACCCTTTGGAAAACATAACTGAAATCAGTCGCTTCCTATAACCATCAATAAGCTTCTGACACCTCTCACCCGGAATTTTGGACCACTCTTCCTTTGCAAACAGCTCCAGGTCTCTCTTATTGGAAGGACACCTTTTCCCAACAGCAATTTTAAGATCTCTCCACAGGTGTTCAATGGGATTTAGATCTGGGCTCATTGCTGGCCACTTCAGAACTCTCCAGCGCTTCTTTGCCATCCATTTCTGAGTGCTTTTTGACGTATGTTTGGGGTCATTGTCCTGCTGGAAGACCCAGGATCTTGAACGCAAACCCAGCTTTCTGACACTGGGCCCTACAGTGCGACCCAAAATCCTTTGGTAATCCTCAGATTTCATGATGCCTTGCACACAGTCAAGGCACCCAGTGCCAGAGGCAGCAAAACAACCCCAAAACATCATTGAACCTCCACCATATTTTACCGTAGGTACTGTGTTTTGTTCTTTGTAGGCCTCATTCCGTTTTCGGTAAACAGTAGAATGATGTGCTTTACCGAAAAGCTCTATCTTGGTCTCATCTGTCCACAAGACGTTTTCCCAGAAGGCTTTTGGCTTACTCAAGTACATTTTGGCAAACTGTAGTCTTGCTTTTTTATGTCTCTGTGTCAGCAGTGGGGTCCTCCTGGGTCTCCTGCCATAGCGTTTCATTTCATTTAAATGTCGACGGATAGTTCGCGCTGACACTGATGCTCCCTGAGCCTGCAGGACAGCTTGAATGTCTTTGGAACATGTTTGGGGCTGCTTATCCACCATCCGGACTATTCTGCGTTGCAATCTTTCATCAATTTTCCTCATCCGTCCACGACCAGGGAGATTAGCTACAGTGCCATGGGTTGCAAACTTCTTGATAATGTTGCGCACTGTGGACAAAGGCAAATCTAGTTCTCTGGAGATGGACTTGTAACCTTGAGATTGTTGATATTTTGCCACAATTTTGGTTCTCAGGTCCTCAGACAGTTCTCGTCTCCTCTTTCTGTTGTCCATGCTTAGTGTGGCACAGACAGACACACAATGCAAAGGTTAAGTGAACGTCTCTCCTTTTTATCTGCTTTCAGGTGTGATTTCTATATTGCCCACACCTGTTACTTGCCCCAGGTGAGTTTACAGGAGCATCACATGCTTGTAACATTCTTATTTATCCGCAGTTGTGAAAGGGTGCCAATACTTTTGTCCAGCCCATTTTTGGAGGTTTGTGTGACATTATGTCGAATTTGCTTTCTTTCCTCCCTTTTTTTGTTTTGTCCCAATACACACAAAGGGAATAAACATGTGTATAGCAAAACATGTGTTAATGCAATACGTTTCGTGAGAAATACATGATTTCCTGGAGAAATATCAAGGGTGCCAACAATTTCGGCCATGACTGTATATATATATATATATATATATCTATGACAAACACAATGAAAGAACTTACAGGCATATGTGTATCAAAGGGAGAAGGGAAGCCTTCACTGTTGTGTCCTTCTGGAAGCTAAACTGGAACTGGACTGATGTGTGAAAGAAACTTCCTGTTTCAGAAAAGAATAGATTGCAATTGCAGTGAATGCCCAGTAGATGGCTCCCTACTCAACACAATGATGTGAATACAAAGCACTCCCTGCCTGGTTATTTATTTATTTATTTATTTCAGGTACTTATATAGCGCCGTCAATTAACCACTTGCCGACCGCGCATAGCCGAAAGACGGCTTCACCGCGGCCGGCCAGTTCTGAGTGGACGTCATATGACGTCCTCCCAGAACGCGCTCTCCTGCGCGCCCCAGGGGGCGCGCACCCGGCGATCTCCGTGATCGCTGTGTCCTACGGACACAGCTGATCACGTGATGTGGTGAAAGGCCGATCCCACCGGCCTTTTACCACGTGATCAGCGGTGTCCAATGACACGCTGATCACAGGAAAATGCAAGTGCCGGTTCTCGGCTGCACTTTCCTCACGCTGTCAGATCGTGAGGAAAGTACTGCCGAGAACCGGCAGTTGTTAGAGCGGGGATCGGCACCGATCATCAGGGCACTGATGATCAGTGCCCCGATGATCGGTGCCCAGCAGTGACCCCCGCAAGTTCCGATCAGCAGTGCGCCCACTAGCCCCGCCCACCCATTCCCAGCAGTGCCCCCACCTGTGCCCAGCAGTGCCCCCACCTGTGCACAGCAGTGCCCCCACCTGTGCCACTCTGCAGTGCCACCTACCTGTGCCCAGAAGTGCCACCTACATGTGCCCAGCAGTGCCACCCACCTGTGCCCACCCACCTGTGCCCACCAGTGCCACCCACCTGTGCCCACCAGTGCCACCCACCTGTGCCCACCCACCAGTGCTGTCCACCAGTGCCACCCACCAGTGCCACCCACCAGTGCTGCCAGTCAGTGCCACCAGTCAGTGCCCAGGGGTTGTGCCAGTCAGTGCCGCCAGTCAGTGCCCAGAAGTGATGCCAGTCAGTGCCGTCTATCAGTACCCATCATCAGTGTCACCTCTCAGTGCCGCCTATCAGTGCTGCATATCAGTGCCGCCTATCCGTGACCCCTAATTAGTGCTGTCTATCAGTGCCGCCTATCCGTGCCACCTCATTAGTACTGCCTATCAGTGCACTTTAGTGCTGCCTATCAGTGCCCATCAGTGCCGCCTATCAGTGCCCATCAGTGCCGCCTCATCAACGCAAATCAGTGAAGGAGAAAAAATACCTGTTTGAAAAATTTTATAAAAGAAACAAATAAACTTTTTTTTTTTTTTCAAATTTTTTGCACTTTTTTTAATTTATAGCGCAAAAAGTAAAGCGCCCAGTGGCGATTAAATACCACCAAAAGAAAGCTCTATTTGTGAGAAAAAAATGATCAAAATTTCATATGGGTACAATGTTGCATGACCGCGCAATTGTCAATCAAAGTGCGGCAGCGCTGAAAGCTGAAAATTGGCCTGGTAAGGAAGGGGGTATAAGTGCCTTGTAGGCAAGTGGTTAAGCAGCGCTTTTACTTATATATATTGCACATTCACATCAGTCCCTAACCCTCAAGGGGCGTACAATCTAAAGTCCCTAATTCACATTCATATACAAGGGCCAATTTAGACAGGATCCAATTAACCTACCAGCACATCTTTGGAGTGTGGGAGGAAACCGGAGTACCCGGAGGAAACCCACGCAGGCACAGGGAGAACATGCAAACTCCAGGCAGGAGGTGCCGTGGCTGGGATTTGAACCAACAACCCTAGTACTGCCAGGTTAAAATATATACCACTACCGTATATCTTTGAACTACAATTACATTTAACTAGATAGCTCTTTATTCTGGAAAAGGACTACTGAATCTAAGACAGGTCAGAGGTATACTTTAGCAGTCCCCTAATTGATGATTTTAACCTCTACTTTGCAAACTTTACCATAACCACCGCGAATGGCTTTCATAAGGAGATCCACTGGCCACACATTATGCTTTGCTTGAGGGTCGTTCAACAAAACAAGGTCTCCTACTTCAACATTTGGTTTCTTCTCCTTCCACTTTCTACATGTTTGGAGGGACGACAAAAACTCTTGCTTCCACCATTTCCAAAAGATATCAGCAAGGTTCAGGACCTGCTTCCACTGCCACTTCTGACGATCTTTTAAAGTGAACTCACCATGTGGTGCTGATACTGTACAAGCCTTCTGAGTCAAGAGCATTGCTGGTGTAAGAATTTCTGGTCTCTCTGGGTCTTTTGAAATGAAAACCAATAGCCTAGCATTCATTATGGCTGCAACTTCTGCCAACAATGTAGTAAGGACTTCATGTGACAATCGAGTGGTTTTGTGTTGCATCAACATTGAGTCTAGAATACATCTACAGTAGCTATGCCAATCACCAAAGACTTCAGATAAGATAAAGATAAATACTTTATTGTCATTGCACCACAAATTACAATGAAATTCTAAAAAGAAAAATTCCACGCATATATGACCATATAACATCCTCAACATACACACATGTGAACATTATACTCCCCATAGGAAAACCTAAAAGGAACCTCTACCACAACAACAAGCCAAGTCACTTGGAGCTAGATAATACTTTTCAAAATTACCATTTAGGGCCTTGATAGCACTTGGAAAGGTACTTTCCTTGAATAGTTTTGTCCTCACCTTTAAATTTCTGAACCAAATGGCAGTAGTTCATAAAGATAGTTTCCAGGGTGGGACAGGTCACTTACTATTTTGCCTGCCCTGCTGACACAATGCTAGTTTAAAGAAACTAACTTACAGCCGAAGACCTTCTGCGCAGCTTTTATTATTTTCTGAATTGTAGCCTTTTCTGCCAGTGAAAACCTGAGAAATCTATGTGAGCCTAAGTTCATGCACTTTAATTGCCAAGGCTGTCACTTCAGGTCTGATCTCACTTTCAAAATTCGGTTCAATAAGGTCAAATACCTCGGCCTCAGGTGGCTCGTTTGTATCTGCATGATGCAAAAAATCTGAGCCTGAGAGCCAGTTGGTATGTTTCAGGTGAGTTTCTTGAATTAGTCTGGTAATGTGATCTTCTGTGTTCCAACTAGTGATAACGTAATGCCACTGATCTGGCTCAGTGGATTTTTTTAATATAGATGACCCTGTTTGAGACATACACATGAAATCTTCTGGAGGTATTGTGAATATAGCCTAACACGATTTTGCTGCCAGTGTAGTATTTAACTGCATTGGGCTCAAAGTCACCGAGTCCCGGCTTGCGATTCCTGGCCAGGACTCCATGATTGTTGGCAGGGCTGAGAGGGGATAGATCTGTGTGTAAACAACACAGATCTCTCTCCTGTCAGCATGGACATGCTGCTTTGTATTTCTGAACAGTAGAGAAATACAATGCAGAATGTTTCCCAAGTAAAACAGAACACAGCACACAATGTAAAACACACACAGCACACTGTTAAATCTTTGATTGCCCCAGATGTTAACCCCTTCCTCCCTAGTGTCATTAGTGCAGTGTCAGTGCTTTTTATTAGCATTTATTGCTGTATTAGTGTCACTGGGGATGTCAGTGGCAGTTAATCAGTTCCCACCCAGTGTCAGAATGCCCGCTGTAGTCCCGCAGTCCCGCTGATCTCCACCATTACTAGTATAAAAAAAATTTTAATTCCAGTATATATACCACCATTTGTAGACGCTATAGCTTTCACGTAAACTAATTATTATACACTTATTGGGATTTTATTAACAAAGACATATAGCAGAATACATTTTGGCCTAAATTTTTGAAGAAATTAGATTTTTTTTTTTCGGATAGGTTTTATAGCAAAAAGTCAAAAATATTGGGGTTTTTTTTTTCAAAATTGTCGGGTTTTTTTGTTTATAGCGCAAAAAATGTAAAACGTAGAGGTGATCAAATACCACCGAAAGAAAGCTCTATTTGTGGGAAAAAAATCACTGCACAATTGCCAGTTAAATAACGCAGTGCCGTATCATAAAAAATGGTCTGGTCAGGAGGGGGGGGGGGGAGTAAATCCTCTTTAGGGCAAGTGGTTAACTCTTTAGCTCTGTCATCTGCCGAGATATGCCTGTCACTACTGCACTCTCTGCATTTTATGTTGACCTTGCAGTTTTTAGCAATGTGTTTGGTAGATGCACAACATCTGAAATAGATATAGCATTTTCTTTCAGGTAAGCTTTACGTTCATTAATGTGCTTGCTTCTGAATCCATGACACTTTGACAGTGGGTGTGGTCTTTTATGGATTGGGCATGAACTGTCTAGGTCCATGGACTTCTTTTCAGAGTTGCTAAATTGTAAAGCTGTATCAGTGGCTGACACCTTTGTCTTTCTGACTAACACTGATGATCTGTTGCCATTCTTTGCTCCTATCTTCTCTGTGTTTGCTGACACCTGGTTAATGCACATTGAGAATATGAAGCTTGGGTCATTTCTAGTCTTTCCTTGGTTGATGATAAACTTGGTATAGAAACTGAATGGTGGGAAGAAGACACATTGATCCTCCTTGTACTTAGAGCCTTGAAAAGTCCACTTATTTTACAGACTATATGGGAGCTTTTCCATTATTGGTTTAATCCCTCGTGCTGTGTCCAGGTATCACAATCCTGGTAAGTGGCCTTTGGACTTGGCTGCATTGACCTCCAACAACATGTCACCAAGTTCTCTTAACTTTAGGTTGTCTTTGTTAGGGATGTCTTACAATTTCTTCAACAAAGTGTCCTCAGTAGCTTCAGGGCTGCCATAACAGTCCTCTATTCCTTGTCATACCATTTTAACCCCAGCAGCTGGGTCATGAATGTGTACAGATTACTGATTCTCTTGGCCTGGCAAAATGACTTTGGTCTGAGCCACTTTGTTAGCAGATCTATCTCCTCTCTAGTCACAAGACAGAAATCTTTGATGATGCCTTGGAAAGATGTCTTCCATGCCCAATAGATCTCAGGGCAATCATCAAATGTTAGTAGCTCACTAATTCTTACCAAATTAGGTGCTTTGCTAGGTCAGTTGTCCCTGAGGACTCTAAAGGGCTAAAGGAGGATAAATTATAACCCATGTCGCGTGATGGATGTGAAGGGTTAACATTGTCTTTGCTTTCTTGAACATGTACCCTTGGTGCTGGGACAGCTTCAAAGTTAATGTGGAAAGTGGGTTACAGTATAGGCATATCTGGAGAAGGCTGTCGGTATGTCAAGATGTCAAGTCAGGAAACTGCAGAAATGTGTTGGACATAGGCTTGATAGAAACATACTCTGTCATAACTTGGTCTGGAGCATGGTTCTGTACATATTCCTGAGTTCTTTGCACTGAATCATCAGTTGCTATTTCCTCAAGATCTTGGAGCGGATCCCTTTCTGAACCAACAGCAGTTTTGTATACCATAGCTTATGATGATGATGCTGCTGCTATTGACCTGTGAGTCTGCAACATGTGCATACTAGCTTCTAGCTCTGCTTTCTTCCTCAAGGAGTTAACTTCTAACTCTGCTTTCTCCTTCATCAAGTTAGCTTTTTTGAGAGTATAAGACCTCTGCATGTGCTACCTCCACCATTGGTCTCGTTGTAGAACTAACTGATGATCTGGTGGAACACACTGAATATCTGGAGCCAGACATGTGAGTCCTGGTCTCTAAATTTTGCTGCGGAATGTCCACACTCCTATCTGGATCCATGATGTATAAATTAAAGTGGAGTACAGTCCCAAGAACAGTTTTCATGTGGATTCTTACACTTTCACATGAAGCAACTTTATCACCGCCTGTATACATATGCTTTTTTTACAGTGAAGCTGCTTTATCTTCACCTGTATACAGATGCCTTTTTACTGTGAAGCTTCTCTATCTTCGCTGTATACAAATGCCTCTTTACTATGCTGTCTTGCAAACAGTTTGCAGACATCTAGCTAACAAAGCTGACAGAAGCAGTGTTGTGTTTCATTCCAAAACTGAATTTACTTCTGTGAATAGTTTTGTAAAACTGCAATACAATCACATAAATTGAAGTTACAATATGCTTGTTTACATGTCTCTTACAAATGCATACTATGAACACATTTCTTACAAACAGCTACCAACAAATCACATTAAATATATGTGATCTAGATATAAATACAATGAAAGAACATATAGACACATGTGTATCAAAGGGAGAAGGGAAGCCTTCAATGGTGTATTCTTCTGGAGGTTAAACTGGAACTGGACTAATGTGTGAGTGAAACTTCCTGTTTCCTGTTTTAGAAAAGAATAGAATGCAATTGCAGTGAATGCCCAATAGATGGCTCCCTACTCAACAAAATGATGTCAATACATGTCATGTCAACACATGTCATTATGTCATAATCCTGACTAACAGCAGACATGACACCCTTTTAAAAACTATTTACAAACAATAAAGGCTCCACGCACATTATGATTTACTAAGGGTAAATAGGCTATTCACAAGAGACTGGGAAGGGAAACTGGGACACTCTATATCAGAGCAGGACAGAGAGAACTTTCACTCAAAATTTTAAATCAATATTGCAAGTCAGACCCAGGAGATAAACTACATAATATGTGCAAGGTGTTAACAGTGCCCTTTTTCAATAGATTTTGCACATCACACTCTGATTGCTGTTGGAGATGTGGAGAAGCAGCAAGCACTATGCTACACATCTAGTGGAACTGCTGTCACATGCAACTCAACTGGAACTCTATTTTTAAAATTGTGTTTTATTTTAGCCCAACTCTACTACTCTAAATTATTCCAGGGCCACTTACAGTGGACAAAAAAGCTCAAGAATTTTCTGTCTGCAGGTAAGACATTGATCCACAGAAAATGGAGAACCACTACAATCCCCCATAGAAGGGAGTAGACTACAACATACAGTATAATTAGAATGGAAGAATTATCTGCCCATCTCCATGATACATATCCACCCTATCTTGCGATATGGAGCACCTGCACCAAAGTTTCCAATTCCATTTATTATTAAAGCCAGCCATACACGGATCAGGAACCAGACAAATTTCAATCCATCTATGGATCGACTTCAGTACAACCAGCTTTTAGGTCTTTTTTGTATGATCACTGCCAGTGGCAAGCCACCAGCAATGGTCATTGTATTCTAGTGGCTGGGAAACCTCCTGCTTTGAGAATAAAATAGGGAGCAGAAGAGATTACAACATTAACACTGACTGTATTGATAGGGGTATTGAGCAATTTTCTTTCCGTCAACCCGTGGTTGACGGAAAGAAAATTGCATAATCTATAGCCAGCCTCCGCAGCATATTTTATACCTCTTTACCGTTGTATTTGCTGATAAATCTACCCCAGCAGGACTCCCCAGCCCTTATTCATATCACTGTCTTTGCCTCTGCAACAGTAGCAGGAACTGAAAACAAAAATCACCTAGCTTTACTTTAAAAGAGGTACAGAGCCTTCTTACCCTTTACATGTATTGTAGCACTTTGCAGTATATCCTAATATGAATTTGCTGAACATTCTGTAGTACTACCTCTAATGTAATTGTATAGGTAAAAGAGAAATAGTTTGGTTTCTACTTCTGTGCACTGCCTTTGTAATTCATGATGAAAAACATACTAAAACCTATTCTTAAAAAAATCCCAAATCAGATGTTAAAAGCAGCATCTATGAAACCTTAATGTTAATTTCTGAGTGTGAATGCTGATGACCCTGTAACATCAAACTTTCCAGCTCACTAGACAGCAGCAAACTCTATTCAAAGATAAAATCTCTGTTCATTGCATATTCACTTCATGGGGATTTTGCAGACAACTGGCAGAAAGGTCATGCAACAAAAGGAATATTTAGTGAAACTTAATAGGATTATTTCAGAAACAAATTCAATATTTTAGGAACAGTATACAGTGAAAGTCTGATTAATCATCAAAGTATTTAATGCCATTTTTGTAGTTAGAGTACTGCCCAAATGAAACTTGGGTAAAAATATGAGAGTTGATTATAAGCATACTGTATTTTAATAGAAAATGTTGAGATGTCATAGTGCAAGTTAACCTGTTTCTGTTTAGTCTAGGATTCTCCAAACTTTTAAACAAGAGGTCAGTTTAGTGTCCTTCAAACTTTATGGGGATAGACTGTGGCCAGTGGGAGTAGAAAAATGTCTTGCTGTCAATGGGAGTAAACAGTGTCCCTTCTTTGGTATTAGGGGGAGAAATAGTGTCCCATTGTTAGTGTCACTGAGAGTAAATGTGTCCCATCTTTGGTATTAGGGGAGGAATAGTGCCCCATTGTTGGTGGTCAGTGGGAGGAATAGTGCCCCATTGGTCTTGATGACATCAGTGGACCTGTTACTGCTGGGACATAGAGTAGAAGAGGCTGTGGGGACTGGTCTTACGATGCACAGTGAGCCTGTGGTGAAAGAAGACAGGGTAACTAAGTTAACTGTTCCTGTAGACATAAATTAGCTGCATGGGTGCATTTTTACTTTCCCTGGAGTTCAGCTTTAAGAATTAGTATACAACGTAGTTCACTTGCAAAAGTTACCATTCTGCTTGATAGCAAAAACTCTTAGACACATGTTAACATTTCACATTTAGTTAACATTTAGTCAGAGAGTAATCTGTTTGCTTTCACATTTATCAACATTTTTACGTTTGATCTTGTGATGTGTAGCAAAAAAAAAACACAGTGGAATAATCAGTTGAGGTTCACAATCGTCAGTGCTTGTAGTAACCAAGTGAGTTGGGCTTGAGCAAAATGTGTGACCACATACAATCAGATTGCATATCTAAAAACCAGGGAAAGTCTCCACCTTCTTGTCCCCAGATGTGGAAAACTTAAACGTCGAACTTTCTTTTCCACAGTTTTTACAAAAGAATCCTCTTAGTGTCACTTTATTGAGACTGTTCCAAACACATTGTCAACATAGAGACCAACTGACCTCTACTCTGACCATACATACTAATATTATTTGGGAGATCACCAGACACTAGATGCACTTTTATGACAATAGTCATTCGTTGTCTATGACCTTCGCCATAGTGGCAAGAAAAACAATTGCTGGCACCTGTGTTTATGGTAGTCATGAATGACCCTTGTGGTAACAAAAGCTGCTTAAAGGCACAGATGACTGCATAAGCCACAAGCTGTTTATTTTCATTCATATACCAGCTTGCCACCATAAAAAGGGTATTTGTAACAAAGGGAATGAAACACTCAGACGTAAGGAGCAGAGAAGGGTACACATTTGAACATTTCTACAATCAATTATTTAAGTATATATAATTCTAGCCATTTTGGTTTGTTATACATACAATTGAAAGCAGTTTATTACTATTGTCAGATAAGTGCAAAAAATAAGCATAATACACAGCTGTCCTGTGCACACTTCTATTATCTCAAGGAGCCTAATAAGCGGCCTATCAGTCTGCATCTGGCTTTTTAAAACTGCTGTTATAAGATTTTAGGTTGTGAAAAAATTAGATACGATTGGTACTGATGTTATTTTTAAAAGTTGGTGCATTAACAGAGGAAGCTACAGAGAGTAAACTTTTAAGAAAGTAATTTGAAACTGCCCTCCTATGGAGTTTTTGTGTCTCGATTTGTAGTTTTGAGAATAACATTTCCCATCATAGTGGTCCACACAAGGTCTTTACACCAGAGTAAAGACAGCCATAAACAGTGCGAATCTCAGCCGATTCAGCAGTGACCAGCAGAGATTCAAACCATGTATGGGCAGGCTGAATGTACCTGGGAGGGATTCCCCCATCAACACTGACTGTGTTGATGGGGGAATAGAACAATTTTCTTTTCTGCAACCCGTGGTTGCAGGAAAGAAAATCGCTCACCTGCTGGTAGCCCTCTTTAATTAAATTTGACTAGTGTGTTTTAGTATCTCTTATCTCTAATGAAGAATAAAAGACACATTATATTCCTATGCTGGGCCTTATAGTAGATAAACAGTTAAAAGCCACTCAATTACCCTTTCAAATCTGCACAACTATAGAAGCTTTTAACCGTAATACAATCTATATTAAACACTGTGGCAATGACCTCCACATGATTTTGCATCCCACAAACAAGTTACTGATTGCAAATGAGTAAATAAATTTCATTTTTTTAATTCCTAAATTTAAAAAGAAAAAATAATATTTGCTTTCATTTAAAAAAAATGTAGCCTAATGAGTCCACTGAGAATATAGAAATGTGTTGTGTTCTTAAATGCATATATTAGGAGCAGGCTACAAGCAAACAACCTACTTTACAGGAATCATCCAAATTATGCAAATTTAATTTGTAGTATTAATTTGGCCCTGTAAATGTGATCCATTTGAGTATAACGGGAGAATCCGTGACATGAATATTTTTGTGGCTGTTTAACACATTTAAAATAAATATTTAGCAGCTGACAGTAGGAAACATGCCCTTCACATTACAAAGGGTACTTTAAAATAATCATTTAGGGTTTAAATTAATTTTTACCGTAGGGGGCAGAAATTTAACGCAACAGAAAACAGTTTTCATAAAAGATTAATTATGTGTGCTATTTGCAAGTACTTTTGGTAGAGGTGTTAATAAAGACAAATTAGAGGCGTAAGTGCCACTCTGCACTAAGTTAATTTTAATAAAAAGGATAAAAGTGATCAGGAATACTTTTTAGAACACAGTACAAAATACTACATTCATTAATACTCAAAAGAGGTATTAGTAAGTCACATTTAAGTATACTTTAATGGGTTAGTGTGATTTAAGGTTCCTTCTGGTGCTCTCTGTAAAATCATGTGCTTTGTATATTACATGATTTATTAAAAGTATAGCATATTGGGCATTTGCAGTTTACTTTTCTTTAAATTAAAATCACCATTTCATTTTATTCTGTTGCTGTTTTGAAATTCTAAAACTGACAGGAAACTAAAATGTTGTATTATTGCAAATACGGTATCCTGTACATAAAGACCTTTAGAACGGTCTTGCTGCTTTGTATGATTGGTTCACTGCTTTTCCTTGTAGTGTACACAGAGATTGAGCTAACATTTCAGGCATCCAGTGCAACATAATTTCTAATTTTGGTGAGAAACTTGTAGGCAAATATTACCATTTAACAGTGAGTATGCAGTAAATTTTGCCAATATCCTTGTTGGGGGTACACTCCTAGAGTCGTCCCGATGGTGACAGCAGTGAACCATGCCTGCACTGCATACTGTAGTATGAAACAACCACTTTTTTCCACTGGAAGTCTGTGTGACAGGGTCACAACTTATAATTGGCATAAACCTTCAGAATTTCATTAGAATTTTTTTTTTTCTGTGTTCACAAGATATTCTAATTGTTAGTGGGAAATTAAACATTTTCTCAAACAAATTAAATTCTAACTGTGAATGTGGTTTTCACTCAGGAAAAATCTTTTTCATGAGATTACATTCAGATGGACACAATTTAGTTGACTCAATCATTTAGGTTAAAAAATACATTTCCTTACTTGAAAACAAGCTTTTCCTAGCAAATAAAGTTTAATTTAGGTGATTTCCATGTTTCTGAAAAGTGAGATTTGTTTTCATTAAAAAATAATTCTAGCATTTATTTTAATAAATGAATACACTTTAAACTGAGCTAAGTATTTCAGACCATAGGTTGGTTTGGAAGGCAGGCATGTATAGCTGTATGTATGTAATTAATTTTTTTCTAGCCAAGATTCGCAGGGAAAAGGAAAAAGAAAAGTTAAATTTCTAAAAATATTTTTTTTATTCATTTCACCCAAGGGTAGATTCAATGTTTGGTGAAAGTTTCACTCAATTCCAATCATTTATCTAGGATAGGAAGTGAAGGGAAACCTCCCCAATGAGGACACATGCAACAATAGCTTTTCCTAAAAGCTGAATCAGGTAAAGCGGGAGAAATATACACTATATTGCCAAAAGTATTGGGACACTTCCTTTACATGCACATGAACTTTAATGGAATCCCAGTCTCAGTCCGTAGGTTCAATATTGAGTTGGCCCACCTTTTGCAACTATAACAGCTTCAACTCTTCTGGGAAGACTATGGATAAGAATGTAATAAAGTGAGCGCTCTAAACCAAGCAGCTAGCACTAAAGGTAATCACAGTATACCCATAAAAAGCGGAATAGTAATAACAGAGTGCAGCGCTGCACTCTGTTATTACTATTCTTCTGGGAAGACTGTCCACAAGGTTTAGGAGGGTGTCTATGGGAATGTTTGACCATACTTCCAGAAGCGCATTTGTGAGGTCAGGCACTAATGTTGGACGAGAAGGCCTGATTTGCAGTCTACGCTCTAATTAGAGCAGAGACTGCGAGCCTGATATAACCCAAGGGTGTTCTATCAGGTTGAGATCAGGAGTCTGTGCAGGCCAGTCAAGTTCATCCACCCCAAACTCACTCATCCATGTGTTTATGGACCTTGCTTTTTTGCACTGGTGCGCAGTCATGTTGGAATAGGAAGAGGCTATCCCCAAACTGTTCCCACAAAGTTGGGAGCATGAAATTGTCCAAAATGTCTTGGTATAAGAGTTCCTTTCACTGGAATTAAGGGACCAAGACCAACCCCTGAAAAACAACCCCACACCATAAACCCCCCTTCACCAAACTTGGCACAATGCAGTTAGGCAAGTACCATTCTCCTGGCAACCGCCAAACCCAGACACATTCACCGGATTGCCAGACAGTAAAGCGGGATTTATCACTCCAGAAAACACGTCTCCACTGCTCTAGAGTCCAGTGGTGGCTTGCTTTACACCACTGCATCCAACGCTTTGAATTGCACTTGGTGATGTAAGGCTTGGATGCAGTTGCTTGGCCATGGAAACCCATTCCATGAAACTCTGTACGCACTGTTGTTGTGCTAATCTGAAGGCCACACAGTTTGGAGGTGTTTAGCTATTGACTCTGCAGACAGTTGGTGACTTCTGCGCACTGTGCGCTTCAGCATGCGCTGACCCTGCTCTGTCATTTTACGTGGAATACCACTTTGTGTGTGAGTTTCTGTTGTTCCAATTGCTTCTGCTTTGTTATAATACCACTAACAGTTGACCTGATAATTATAAAAATTTCATATGGGTACAGTGTTGCATGATCGCGCAATTGTCATTCAAAGTGCGACAGCACTGAAAGCTGAAAACTGGCCTGGGCAGGAAGGGGGTATAAGTGCCCTGTAGGCAAGTGGTTAAGGTAGAGGTAAAGGTAGTATACTGGGAAAAGACTGCAGGAGGTAAATGTAATTTGTTAACTACACTTACCTCTGTTTTATCCTTTCCAAGATACAGCTTCAACGCCTGATACTACCACAGTGCAATCAGCTGTCTGCCGTTATGTCTCAATAATGTCAGCCCCAAAATGTCTATCACAACATCTAATTTCATTCAAACATTTGCAGAGACCAGAAGAACAATGCACAGGAAGCCAGCAGCTGGAAGTACTGCTGCACTGGTATCAGACATTTAGAGGGTGCTCTGTCTTAGAAAGGACATCATGGAGGTAAGTGTAATTAACACAATGCACCTAAAGCGGAGCTCCACCCAAAAGTGGATGTTCCCCTTTTAGCCTTTGTCCCCCCCTCCCCATTAAGGATTGGCACCTTTGGGGAGTGGGGGGGAGCAGGTACCTGAATTTGACAGGTACCCGCTCTCAATTCCGCTGTGATCGCCTGCAGAAGTTGTCCTCCTACACTCCCTCCCCATAGTCATAGTCTCACAGGACACGTGACAGATCCCAGAAGACTACAGGGCGATTCGCAAAGCGCAGCGCTTCTCGCGCATGCGCAGTGGGCACCCGGCTAGGGAGAGAAGACAGCCAGTAAAACCAATGGTTGTGAGGCCACCGCTGAACCGAGGGACATGTAAGTGTCTGTATTTTAAAAGTCAGCAGCTACAGTTTTTTAACTCCGCTTTAACATCCTGCAGTTTTGTTGAGATAATTAGTGGAGTTTTCGTTTTGGATATATCAATAGAAGGTTGGATCCTCTATCATGTTTTCTTGCTGAACATTTCCCTCACAACACGCACAACAATAAAAAATTTTACAGGTTCAAACCTTGGTCTAGCATCTCACTTTAACGTGAATGAAATGTGTGACCTTTCTCTGTCATGCAGGGAAAACAAAAGTTAATTATCTTCACACAATAAATTGTGGGAAGATGAAATAAGTAAGCAGGAAATACTACTCATAATTGGATAATTGAGGTGAATATTCATAGAATGTATTGTGGGAAGATTCTCGACTCATTTAGTAAATCGGCCTCTTTTGACCTGTTGTTTACTTTGCAAGTGCAGTTGCACTCTGCAAGGGACTTATTCTCAGAGCTCTGCAAACTTCCATCATCCATTGATGTGCAAGCAAAAATGCTCTTTTTTGCCTTGCATGTGATTGGGTATTTTCTTAAGTGAAACTTCACCACATTCACTAAGGCCTGGGGAAAAATTTCTTGCAGCTTCCCGGGCAAAGTCAGCAGTGTATTTGCCTGTAGCAAAACAACACCTTAGCAAGAAACATAAGGGTTTATTTACTAAAGGCAAAACCGCCTGTTCACTTTTCAAGGAACTTTCCCTCAGCTTAGTGAATGTGGTGGAAATTAACTTTGTAAGGATAACATAAACGCATGCAGCGAAAAAAAGAAAAGCAGGAATTTGCTTGAACATCACTGGATGAAAAAAGTAAGCAGAGCTTAAGCTCGTTCGCTAGGATAACAGTAAATTCCCTTACAAAGTGCAAATTTCCCTGCAAAGTAAACAGCATAAAAATGCCTGAAAATCATTCTGCTCAAAAGTGAATGCAGCCTTAGTAAATTAAATTCATAGAGTGCCAAGAAGATCAGAACACAATTTAGCCAGGCAGCACCTAACAATATAAAATGTATTTCTTGTTCCACAAATGTGGAAACCTTGCCTTGAAGGGAAGAAAATAAAAATTTGCAAAAAATTCAAGAGTATAAAAGAAAAGGACTCTGCAATACAAAAGATGCCAATAGAGTATCACTGGGATACAGTGACAGAATGGGAGAGGAAGGGAAGCTGAGAGATAGGAAAAGAAAACCTACAGTATGCAATGTTTGTTGACACCTACACATGGGGTCATGTGGGTGGAATTTGCTCTCAGACATTTATGCTGCAATCTATTCACTACCTGCCATTGTCTTTTCTAATAGGTAATTGTAACTGTATGAGACCCATCTGTACTCAATTATCTGTATCATACAAGCTCCTAAATCCTTTTGAATAAAGAATTTTAAAAAAAATTATCAACAAAACATAAAAAAAATATACTCTTTATTTGTGATCTTAATTCTGTAAAGCAGTATGCAGTTTTTATAAATAGTAGATTTTGGATGCAATGTGTTTAGAAGGGGAAATTCAATAAGTAACCTTGAAACTCTAATTGAAAAAGTCAGAGAAATGGGCACATGAAGACATACAGTGAAGACACAAGTGTATTAGCTACCTCTGCCCTGATTTAATTTACGAGAATGCAGGCGTTCAAGTGTGCCCATCTGCAGTTCAATTTGGTGTGTTCTGACCATCATAACAATTCTAGGAAGACTCAACCATAAGCAAAATGACATTCATTCAAGAACCTTTTCTAGGAAAACAGCAATAATGCCGCCTCTTGGAAAACAAAAAGCAGAATCAAATGTTGGTGAGTTTTTAGGTTACATTTCACTTAAAACAGTTTCTTACTTAAAAATAAGCTTTTACTAACAAATAATCAATTTAAGCGATTTCCTTTTTTCTGAAAAATGTTACATTTGTTTTTCTAACAGTTCTAGCATTTATTATAATAAATGGATATTCTTTAAACTGACCTAAATGTAAATGATTTCAACTCATAGGTTAGTTTGGAAAGCAGGTATGTATAGATGTATTTATATATAATAATGTTTTTTTTTCTGCCAAATATTCACAGAGAAAAGGAAAAATAGGAAAAAAAACTAAATTTCTAAATACACAGTATATATACAGTGGATATAAAACTGTACAACTCAGCTGAACAACAAACTGAAATCTTTTAGGTGGAGGGAAGTAAAAAATTAAAATAATATGGTTGCATAAGTGTGCACATCCTTAAACTAATACTTTGTTGAAGCACCTTTTAATTTTTATTCCAGCACTCAGTGTTTTTGGGTATGAGTCTATAAGCATGGCACATCTTGACTTGCCAATATTTGCCCACTCTTCCTTGCAAAAACACTCCAAATCTGTCAGATTGTGAGAGCATCTCCTGGGCACAGCCCTCTTCAGATCACCATAGAGATTTTCAATTGGATTCAGGCCTGGGTTCTGGCTGGGCCATTCCAAAACATTAATCTTCTGGTGAAGCCATTCCTTTGTTGATTTGGATGTATGCTTTGGGTCATTCCAGCTGAAAAAAAACAGCCCCAAAGCATGGTGGTGCCACCATCATGCTTCACTGTGGGTATAGTGTTCTTTTGGTGATGTGCAGTGTTGTTTTTGCGCCAAACATATCTTTTGGAATTATGGCCAAAAAGTTCAACCTTGGTTTCATCAGACCATAACACATTTTCCCCCATGCTTTTGGGAGAAAAGCAAAATTTAGCCGGGCTTGGATGTTTTTCTTCATAAGAAAAGGCTTCCGTCTTGCCACTCTGCCCCATAGCCCAGACATATGAAGAATATGGGGGATTGTTGTCACATGTACCACACAGCCAGTACTTGCCAGATATTCCTGCAGCTCCTTTATTGTTGCTGTAGGCCTCTTGGCAGCCTCCCAGACCAGTTTTCTTCTCGTCTTTTCATCAATTTTGGAGTGACGTCCAGTTCTTGGTAATGTCACTGTTGTGTCATATTTTCTCCACTTGATAATGACTGTCTTCACTGTGTTCCATGGTATATCTAATGCCTTGAAAATTCTTTTGAACCCTTCTCCTGACCGATACCTTTTAGCAATCAGATCCCTGATGCTTTGGAAGCTATCTGCAGACCATGGTTTTTGTTGTAGGATGAGACTAAGAAAATGTCAGGAAAGACCTACTAGAACAGCTGAACCTTATTTTGGGTTAATCAGAGGCACTTTAAATGATGGCAGGTGTGTACTGACTCCTATGTAACATGATTTTGAATGTGATTGCTTAATTCTGAACACAGCTACATCCCCAGTTATAAGAGGGTGTGCACACTTATGCAACCATATTATTTTAGTTTTTTATGCTTACTCCCCCCCCCAAAAAAAAAGACTTCAGTTTGTTTTTCAATTGAGTTGTACAGTTTATAGGTCACAATAAAGTTCTGAAATTATTTACCTTTTAGCCTTTATCAAGGCTTGATAAAGAAGGCAGAGCCTAGGAAATGCATTGTAGCCCACCCACCCTGTCACTCACAGCCATCCAGTGGGAGCTCACGTAGAGACGCTGCGGACTCCCACCTCCAGCAGTTCTCTCGTTATGCCCTGCAGCTATATTTGGCTCCACCATGCTGGAGAGAGCTGTCTCTGCACATGACTCAGGACGCTGACCGTGGAGGTTTTATATGTAAGTGCTCTTTGAATAAAGTTCCACTGTTTTAACTCACGCTGACCTGACGCCCTGCTGTGTTCCTTTTGCAGAAAGTGAAGGAGAACTATCCCAATTAGGGTACATACAACAATAACATTTCCAAAAAGTTGAATCAGATAATAGAGAAGAAATGCATATGCAGTTTGTTCTGTATATTGTATATCATGATTGTGTTTAGTAGGGAGCCATCTATTGGGTGTTCACTGCAACTGCAGCTGTTTTTATTATTCCCCTTCAACAAGAACAGGAAGTGTTTGTTAAAATAAAGATTTCCCATCCACCAGTTCCAGCTTAGCTTCCAGAAGAACACACAAGTGAAGGCTTCCCTCCTTACTTGATACACATATGCCTGTAAGTTCTCTCATTATGTATGTCAACGTCACATGCATAGCTAGATTGCATTTGAATGTATTCAGTGTTAATAGTGGGTAGCTGTTTGCAGGAATGTATTCATTTTATGCATTTGTGAGAGACATGTATAGATACATATTGTAATTTCAGTGTATGTGATTGTATTACAGTTTTACAGAACTTTTCACAGAAGTAAATTCAGTTTTGGAATAAACCACGTTTCTTCTGTCAGTTTTGCTGGATAGCTGTTGGCTAACCATTAGCAGGACAGCATAGAATTATAATGTAAGTTACTGCCTTCTCCCTGGTAAACAAGTCAAAGACCTTCCACATAAAAAATCCTCTCAAGGTCTGTCTTGCTGTGATGCTTTTTTGATTGATTTTCGATTTATTTAATTAGGATGCTGCACAAGAGGATGTAGAAGGGGGATGGGGGGGGGGGGTATTCAATTATATAGTATTTGTGAAGAGAAGTAAATAGTATACTTTTTTCTTTTACATAGTGTTCTTGTATTATACTGGCCAGGAAGTGCATAAGACTCAGACTTGCTTATTGGGCATGGATACCTTAACACAGCAAACAATAGAAGTGTATATTTTTCTGAAAACTACATGCTTGCTTGGGTGCATCATCATAAAAGAGAGAGAGGACATGTATACAAACATTTGCTATAGTAATGAACCCTAAGAGATTTTGGAGACTGGAAAGAAAAGCATTATGACGCTACTTTGGCCACCAAGCTTGCAGTAGTTTTCCTAAAACAGACACCAACCCTTCCTTCTACAGTGCATTGGTTCTCTTCCACTCCAAATATTATCAATAGTAATGTGGGAATCATGACTGTTCACTATCACAATACCTTTTCTTCTTGTCATACAATGGCACATCATGAGGTAACAAAATGTCATAAAGGGTTAGTAAAGTCAAAGTAACTCCTCATACCACACCCAGTAAAATGTAATTGGAGATGATGGCTACAGCTGTCCCAATTTCTGTCAAGCTCTCCAGAATAAATGAAAAAAAAAACCTTTCTCATACAGACATGCCTTACAGTGAACTGAACTTAATATATCAACAGAAAAGCAAGGACATCAGATCTGCCTGAGTACCTTGCAGTAATTAAGTAAAATAAGTCAATAGCCACTTTGTATTAGTAAAGATATTAATCACAAATATACTTAATACAAATATTTCTGCAGTTCAATATATGATAGTTAATCTGCTTTCTCTGAAATTTAAATACCCAAAACCCGAAGGATGTTAAATTACTTATGATCGATGTACGTCAGGTCTTCAAAGTCCTGTTTTGATCCAAATAACACCAGGTAGGTTCCCACATTGCACTGATTGCTTTATACATTACATTATATTTACAAATTTTAACTGATTAAAATTCCATTTTAATTACTAAAGCTGAGATGTACCTTTTAACAGTGGCAACTTTTAACTGAAATTAAAAAAATGTACTTGGTTAAACCTTCTGACGAATACGGCGCTCTGAATGGGAACCCTCCTCTTTCAAGCAAGTCTGTTAGGCAGGAGAACCTATCCAACAATCCTTGTCATATTTTTATGCTACTTTGATCGCATCGCTCTCAGCTCCCCGCAGGAGCTTCCTTTCTTAAATGGGAAAGAGACTTGTACACAACCTTTTCCTTTAAACACAAAGAAATAATATTGCTCTTTGCCCACAAGACCTCCCTAGCTAGTAGATATCAGGAAGGAAAACACAAATTCCTCACACGCTGATAGCAAACGACTGTGGCGTTGCACCGGATATTCCTTCAGGTTTCGAGGTCCTTTTGGAGGTATAGGGAATCTGAAGGGACCCTGTTTCATATTGTTTGGGAATGTCCCAAATTGAAAGAGTTCTGGACCATGGTGGAGCAGACAAACAAGATGCTCTTGCGAATGTCTCTTGGAGGAAACCCCACAGCTTTCCTGCTGCATGAAATACCACTTTCTAAAAAGCATTATAAAAGCTAATTACTAAAACATCTCCTAAATGGAGCTAAGGCATGTATTCCTGCATTGTGGAAGAGTTCTAACCCACCTTATGCCGCACAGTGGCTCACCCGAATTTGAGAGATTCAGAAAATGTAACAATGATTCTAAAATAACAGGACAATAAATATTGGAAACACCAATATGCCTCTCAACAGCTATGAAGTTTGGACCTTCTGGTTCTGGCGAATACATCACTATGGATTCATGGTCTGGAGGGTCGGAAGGGATTTCTACTGCTTTCCTCCCTCCCCCCCTTCTTTTTTTTTCTTCTTCTCTTTTTCAACCTATATATCTATGGGGTACTTGCCTTCCCCCTCTTAGAAATGGCTCTGTCTGTCTATAAAAAAAAACATAGGGAGGATCAGCATGACCTGGTGCAGAAACAAGACTCAATGCATGTTCATTTGTTTTTTGTGTTCCTTGGGTCTATGGACCCTTGCCATACTTTTGTCTATTTGTATAGTCACGCAGTGCCTTGTTTATTGTATTCTATGTTGTGAAAGCATATTTGTTACTTTTGTAGTGTCAAGTTGATTCTTTCTAAATAAAGAATTAAAAAAAAAAATAAGTATGGCCATACTTTTCTTGTGAGTCTAGTAGACTTAGCAGAGCTTCCCCAGGCTCTTGAAGGATCCCATCAATATTGTTGGGATTCACCTGGCTGCCTGATTGGCAGCTACCTCCACCTCTCAGTGCAGTGCTGAAATTCGGTGCCAGCTGCACCTTCCCCTTTCCCATGCCTGGCGTTCCAGTGAGAGCTGGAGGACAGAGCAGAGAGAGGTGAGTGACAGTATTTGATGTCAGCAGTAGGGGGGGGCAGTTTACACTGAGGAGTCTATTTTGGATGGCATATCTGTGCTGAGGGGTCTGTACTGGTGTGCTCTGTGGCACGGTTGGTATGTACTGATGGGTTTGTAATGAGCAATATCTGTACTGAGGGGTCTGTACAGGGGTGGGGGTGTCTGTACTGAAGGGTCTGTACTTGGTAATGGCTGTAAGGAAAAGGGGGGCTGTGTTGGAGAGTGAGTCTGTACTGAGGGATCTGCATCAAGGAGGGGCATATGTACTGAAGAGAGGTGTCTGTACTTAGGGGTTTGTGCAGGGAAGATCTGTACTGGATTTCTACTGGGAAGAGAGGCTAATTTATAGTGGCCTGTGTGTTATGCACTCCTGATCCCTGCATTATAGATACTGTGCAGGGGCGGACTGACAACTCATGGGGCCCCCGGGCAATAGGGGATCATGGGGCCCCTGTGTCCTTGCCCAAACTCAAAAAACCCATGAAAAAGGTACCAGGGGCATCTCATGGGGCTCCCTACAGACCCCGGGCCCTCGGGCAGTGCCTGAGTTTCCAAATGGTCAGTCCGCCCCTGTGTTTTACATTTCACATCTCTGACCACTGCACTCTGTACATTTGGCTGTATATGACAAATTCCTGACCACTGCACTCTAACTACATTACCCCTGAAGTTCTTCATTAAGGTAGGCTGTGTCTTTTTTTTTTTTTAAATGAATGATTTGAGGTTTGTATATATATATATATATATATATATATATATATATATATGTATATATATTAGACTTTACCTTGTGGCACAATCATTAAACCATATTTTATGAGTTAAAGAACTGTTTCATATGTGTGCTATATGAAGGGGAAGTAGGCTCTGGTTTATTAACCATGCCATTTTAAGCCCCTCCCGCTGTTAGCACA
This sequence comes from Staurois parvus, assembly GCF_062004578.1. Taxonomy (NCBI): domain Eukaryota; kingdom Metazoa; phylum Chordata; class Amphibia; order Anura; family Ranidae; genus Staurois; species Staurois parvus. The sequence continues at coordinate 394,773 of NW_028319228.1, read as the reverse complement.
ATTTGGCCTCATCCAAATTTCAGTGTAGAGATGTAAGTGTGTTAGAAAATGATCAGCCCCGAGTACCAGATATCCTAGGTACATCACCGGATGCAACTACCCAGAACAGGAGCCAAATGACTTATAAAAAAAAGAAAACTTGATGGAGGTTTTAAATCTTCCCCACTGTATTCATTTTTTTTTTAAGTTTTGACTGGAGTTCTACTTGAAGAGACTTTTTTGTGAGTTGTAAACTATACATGATGATATGTAATAACCTTGTAAGAGGGTGCTGGGTACTGGTTTCTTACCATTGGCCTTTTTAGCTATAGTTGTGGGCTAGTGATTTACTTTCTCCTGGTAGCTGTTTCTTTTGTAAAACAATGTCAATAAGGCAGTAGGTAACAGCCACTTTGATGCCGGCACTAGGGGGGATACAGCAAAGGACTAATATGTCCTCTGTTGTGGCCTCCCAGCACCATCTTGGGAAATCCAGGATTTTGATGGACACAGAACTCCTGTGAGATTTTAGTAGCCAACTTTGTGTGCAAACGTGCCATAAATAAAACGATCTGCATCATGATGGGACCCTTAAGTGGGAAGTGTAGTTGGGGTCAGAGCCCTGTTCTTTCTAGGTAAAGAAAGGTGCTGCAGATATCCCCATCATCTGGGAATGGCTGAGGATAGGGAGATTCCAAGTGCCTGAAGAGAAGATTCTACTTCCTGACTGGAAAGATTTGTATCTAACACCTCTATGTACTGCAATTGTGTTTGTTCCTTTTTATGTATTGCTCTTACTGATTAAAGACTTAATTTTTGAGGACTGTCCTGTATTGTTGCTTCTATTTCCTGGTATTGTCCCTGTGAGCCTATTGGTTAAATTTTGGCATCATGAACAAGATGCCCAAATAACCATCTAATTTAGCAGGTGCATAAGAAGAAGCAGTGATGGTATCATGGAGATTAGTCTCTACAATAATACCAAACTTCATGCACAAATGTTCCTCTCACCAATTTAAAAAAATGCCACCCACCTGTGTCAGGTACCAGTAGCTAATATTCCAGATTTGGCCATCAGTTTTTTTTAGAGGGTGGAGCCCTATAAGGAAGCTTGAATTATTAACTATTATTTGAGATTTAGCCTGAAAAATGTGCTAAATAATTTTGGCCTATTTGGGAACAGCTAAATTGAGTGCCCTTGAACATCGCTTGGTTGGCTTGCTTTAGTTACACCATAATACTACAACAATGGGATAAACTGGAAATACTGGATGGACGTTACTATTTACAGGATTAACTTCCTAGACAACAGCAAGATGTTTGCCAGTGTGCAATTTCTCTAGAGATAGCTTTCGTATAATTAAATCAAGTAGAAGGACATTTCAATGCTGAATGCACTGAAACACTAGTTCTGAAGTAATTTTATTGCCCAGGCCTCTCCATCTGGGTTCACAAGGCCTGTCAAGAATGTAAAAGTTGTGCTAAAATGAGCATGGGAGAACACTATTAACTTCCTTACAGTAAAAGAATCTCAGGACATCATAATGCTCTAGTTTTTGTTGACCAGTTTTCTAAATTTGATACTGTTGTACTAACACAATACATGACAGCTCTCACTACAGCCAGACTTTAATGGACTCACGTGGTTAGTTCATATGGGTGCCCTAAAGTGCTGCTGTCTGATCAATATACCAATTTTGAATCTCAGTATTCTCTAAATTATGTTGCATTTTTGGCGGTCAAAGTCTCATACCACCACTTACCACTCACAAGGAAATGGAATTTGTGAAGATTCAACCAAACTTTATTGAGCATGCTTTCCTCCTAGGAGTAAGAACATCAAGAATGCTGGCCTCTTTACATGATAGATTTTTTCTGGGCCTTTAATCATACAGTCCTTGAGGCAAGAGGGCATATGCCTTTCTTTTTTTATGTGGTCATTATCAAGATTACCAGTAAATTTGATTTGGAGAAAACCTGAGACTGTGATTGCGAAAACTGTAGACCAATGAATTTGAGAAGATTGGCAGCACCTTACTAAGACCAAGCAACTCCTGTCGGAATGTCACCAAAATTTGGCTGATGAGAACACAGTAAAGCTATTGTCTTTAAGATGAGTAGATAGGGTCTTAATTCAGAATCCCAAGCGTACTCGTGGTAGCAATATAGAAACAAAAGAGGAACTGCGTCTGTATAGAGTAGAGCAACAACCATTCTCTCAGTGCCCATTTTATGATGCTATTTCAGAAATGGAATTTGGTTTCTGCAAGCAATTAACACTGGAATCTTCCGCACCTTTGTATTTTTGCTTTAGATTCCTTACAGCTTTCATCAGGGTCAACAGAAGCCAGTGCAGTGGAATCATCATTGGAGTGTGTGGTGTTGCATCTTGATAATGTACCTGAGCTCCTACTGGTTACAACATTACAGTTATCATTGCTAATAACCTTTTATTCAGATACCACTCTTATAGGTATTATGAGACAGCAAAGTGCAACCTTTATTTAGTGAGAATTGTTATCTAAATAAATGTTATCTTTGCATGTTTTCAGAATACATGTCATTATAAAAAATTGAGAATGAACTCAGTATGATGCTGTCAATAACCATTTTTTAATGTATATTTTACTGTATATAGTTACATAGTTAGTCTGGCTGAAAAAAGACAAAAGTCCTTCCAGTTCAACCATTAAAAAAAAGTTATTATAAAAAGTTAGTATAATCCTACACCCACAGTTGATCCAGAGGAAGGCAAAAAACCCAGCAAAGCATGATCCAATTTGCTCCTGCAGGGAAAAAAATTCCTTCCTAATCTCCTGAGAGGCAATCAGATATTCCCTGGATCAACTTTACCTATAAATGTTAGTATCCAGTTATATTTTGTGTATCCAATAAGTAATCCAGGCCTTTTTTAAAGTGATCCACTGAGCTGTCCAGAACCAACTCTTGAGGGAGTCTGTTCCACATTTTCACAACTCTTACTGTGAAGAAACATTTCCGTGTTTGGAGATTAAATTTTTTTTCCTCCAGACGTAAAGAGTGCCCCCTTGTCCTCTGTGATGACCTCAGGGTGAATAACTCTACACCGAGTTCACTATATGAACCACTGATGTATGTATACATATTGATCATATCCCCCTTAATCTCCTCTTATAAAGAGAGAAAACATTCAGTTCCTCTAATCTTTCCTCATAGTTGAGCTCCTCCATGCCTCTTATCAGTTTGGTTGCTCTTCTCTGTACTTTCTCCAGTTCCCCAATGTTCTTTTTGTGAATTGGTGCCCAAAACTGAACTGCATTTTCCAAATGAGGTCTTACTAATGATTTGTACAGGAGTAAAATGATATCTCTCTCTAAACCTCTTTTAATACAAGAGAGGATTTTGTTCGCTTTAGAACCCACAGCTTGGCATTGCATGCCATTATAAGGCTTGTGAGCTACCAGAACTCCCAGATCCTTCTCCACCATTGATTGCCACAGTTGTACCCCCCCCCCCAGTATGTATGATGCATGCATATTCTTAGCCCCCAAGTGCATAACCTTACATGTATCAACATTAAATCTCATTTGCCACATAGTTGCCCAATTAAACAGCGCATTGAGGTCGGCTTGTAAGTTGGAGACATCCTGTAAGGACGTTATTCCACTGCACAGCTTGGTGTCATCTGCAAAGACTGAAATTGTATTTTTAATCCCAGACCCCATATTTATAAATATATTAAAAAGTAAGGGTCCCAACACTGAACCTTGGGGTACACCGCTGACAACCCTAGACCATTCAGAGTATGAATCATTAACCACTACTCTTTGAATACGATCTTTTAGCCAGTTTTCTATCATTTACATACTAATTTTTCCAAGCCCGTAGACTTTACCTTACACATTAGCCGTGTGTGGGAACTGTTTCAAACCCTTTTGCAAAATCCAAGTATACCACATCCTCCGCCACCCCTCTGTCCAAGGTTTTGCTCACCTCTTCATAAAAAGAAATCAGATTTGTTTGACAACTTCTGTCTTTCATGAATCCATGCTGTCTGTTGCTTAAAATATTTTTTTCCAGCAAGAACTCATCTATGTGGTTTTTTATTAAACTCTCCAGTATCTTCCCAACTTTAGAAGTTAAACTAACAGGACTATAATTACTTGGTAAAGATTGTAACCCCTTTTTAAATATTGGCACCACATTGGCCTTACGCCATTAAGGCAAACTTTAAAATGGTACTTTCGTCAATAGTATTTTTGTCACTAAACTATTATAATACCAATGCTAACTAAGGACTATAGAATAAGACTCTCTCCATTGCTTAGAGCTGTTAAAAGTAGATAGAAGGAGCCATGACTTAAAAGAAAAGTATTTTATTCCTGATCTGATAACATTGTTTTTGTTTCTATTTGTAATGATGTATGTTTTTAAAATGATGTGTTTGTTATGTTTTAACTATTTTCTTGCATTTCACTAAACCAGTAGATGGTTCAATGACCCCTTAACCAGTCTAGATGAAGAAAGATACTAGCTTTTTGTACCATGTTGGTTGTTTTTGAAGAGAATGGGCTCTGTTTTTTTCATGACTGTAATTTAGGCCTTTTTTAAATACACAAAATAACAGAGCAGGAGCCATTGCATGAGGTGGGTCCTGTGTGCCACTAGCAGATGGTAGCATGCTCTATTCTAGGTGCAGGTTCTAGAAATGTCTGCTAGAAAATGTTTGATGGTGCAGATGTTGTGTTGCAGAGCACACTCAAGGGTCATCCTCAAGAATTCCTGGATGATGACAGCCAACATTTCAGACAGGACCGAGCGCAGTACCAAACCACAGGGTACGAATAATGCCAGGTCAAGGTGGATGTCACAGGGGGTATCAGACATTTGCAGGTAAGAAACAAGCAGGAAGTCAGGGAAGGTAAAAGGCAGAAACCAAAAACAGGCAGCTAGAAATAACAGAAACAAAAACAAACAAGTACCAAAATTAAACGTAGTAACAGCTAAAAAGATCTAAGTACAAAAAATTAAACTGGAAGATCAGCCCACTGATTGCTTGGCTGTCAATTCAGACTGATTGAGACTAAATGTGCACATTGCTTTAGAAAAGTCCCCCTTGCTGCATCTTTTCATGGTTTCAACAATCCACATAAAAAGCAGGAACCCAGAAATGATACATAAGTGATGCAAAGTAATCACTGGACATCAAAAAGATACATAATAATGATCATTTAACAGGTGCAATCACTGATCTAGAAATAGGCCTCGTTCACATGAGTGTACTATAGTGGTGATTTGTGCATTCCCGTGCAAGCAGTCCCTGTCATTTCAAATGGAATGCAAGCGGCTGCACGGACACAGCTGCTGCTGCCAATTTTATATTTATGTGGGTGTGCATGCACATCCCCGAATGCACACTGTTGCATTTAGAGTCATGTACCCGCACTCGCATGACAATCAAATTGGGAGTGATGGCTGTGCCAATGCACCCTGTACATCCCAAATGGAATTAATGGGAGTACTTGCTTAAGGATGCATGGAACACCTGTGCATCCCCATGGAGCCAAACACATAGCATATGCTATGGTATGGCCTTGCAAACGAGGACGAGGATTTATACACCAGGAGAAATCTGCAACAAAGGCAATAAACAAATACAAATCATGGTTTAAACCTTGTGATGATAAAGCATTTCAAACATTCAGAATAACTCTCCACAATTCAAAGCAGTAATGTAGTCACTGCTCCTTCTGGGCTTTGGTACCTGGTCTATTACCATAAATCTAACATCAGTGTCCCTAGGACCAACCTCAAAAAATTGTTTGGGCACAGGGAGCTCAGTCTGTCCAGATCTAATGGAGTACTTACTGTATGTTAAGACACCCTGTCTCTCATTTTTTTTGTGTAGTCTAACCTATATACAGAAGATTGCAGGGACTCATTGTGTAAATTGCTTATGTACTCTGACATGCGACATTTGGCATATCTATAACAATGTCCTCTGAGCTTCTGAGGTCTATTTTGTCAGACCCTTTCTTCCCCACAGATCCAAAAGTTTTGAAAAGTCAAGTCCCAGTTTTAATGGGTACAGTATATCAGATTTCTTAACAGTCTGACCTCGTGTTCAACAGTTCCACAGATGGTGGTAATATACACAAATACTTCTAAGTCAGCTTTTTTGTATCCTTGTATCTCCATGGATGCAGTCGACTTGTAGCATCATGGTTAGGAGCCTCACTTCACCGACCAGGGTATCCCATATCAGAGTTACCATGCTACCCAAGTCCAGGAGAACTGTGACTGGGATCAAGTTAATAACCACAGTGCATCTTAAAGTTCCCCCACCAGAAGGGGAATTTGCAGTATAGGCATTTTGTGCAAGAGAAAAGCCTGCATAAACCGCACACTGCACAGGCTCCCATTACAACAGACACTGTGCTCTAAAATGCCTCTGACTATGACATCTTCAGCATTGTACGGGGTCCCCCTCTGAGGCATGGAAGTTCTGGGTTTCTCCCGAAAAGGGTCAGGATGTAACAGGACCAACAGATGTCGGAGAGTGGATAATACAGATCTCTTGTTATATTTGCTACCTAACAAGTAGCCCTCTGGTGAATGCAGAGTGGTGGTGGATTGCACATTGGACTCCAGAGCATTGTGTGGAATCGAACACGATTTGCTGTGATTATTAATATCACATCACTCATATACAGATTCTTACTTTGTTTATTATCATATTGGTTGCACTGAGTTATATGTACAGTCATGGCCGAAATTGTTGGCACCCTTGATATTTTTCCTGAAAATCAAGTATTTCACACAAAAAAGGTATTGCATTAACACATGTTTTGCTATACACATGTTTATTCCCTTTGTATGTATTGGAACAAATATAAAACAGAGGCAGAAAAGCAAATATGACATAATGTCACACAAAACCCCAAAAATGGGCTGGACAAAAGTATTGGCACCCTTAACTTAATATTTGGTTGCACACCCTTTGGAAAACATAACTGAAATCAGTCGCTTCCTATAACCATCAATAAGCTTCTGACACCTCTCACCCGGAATTTTGGACCACTCTTCCTTTGCAAACAGCTCCAGGTCTCTCTTATTGGAAGGACACCTTTTCCCAACAGCAATTTTAAGATCTCTCCACAGGTGTTCAATGGGATTTAGATCTGGGCTCATTGCTGGCCACTTCAGAACTCTCCAGCGCTTCTTTGCCATCCATTTCTGAGTGCTTTTTGACGTATGTTTGGGGTCATTGTCCTGCTGGAAGACCCAGGATCTTGGACGCAAACCCAGCTTTCTGACACTGGGCCCTACAGTGCGACCCAAAATCCTTTGGTAATCCTCAGATTTCATGATGCCTTGCACACAGTCAAGGCACCCAGTGCCAGAGGCAGCAAAACAACCCCAAAACATCATTGAACCTCCACCATATTTTACCGTAGGTACTGTGTTTTGTTCTTTGTAGGCCTCATTCCGTTTTCGGTAAACAGTAGAATGATGTGCTTTACCGAAAAGCTCTATCTTGGTCTCATCTGTCCACAAGACGTTTTCCCAGAAGGCTTTTGGCTTACTCAAGTACATTTTGGCAAACTGTAGTCTTGCTTTTTTATGTCTCTGTGTCAGCAGTGGGGTCCTCCTGGGTCTCCTGCCATAGCGTTTCATTTCATTTAAATGTCGACGGATAGTTCGCGCTGACACTGATGCTCCCTGAGCCTGCAGGACAGCTTGAATGTCTTTGGAACATGTTTGGGGCTGCTTATCCACCATCCGGACTATTCTGCGTTGCAATCTTTCATCAATTTTCCTCATCCGTCCACGACCAGGGAGATTAGCTACAGTGCCATGGGTTGCAAACTTCTTGATAATGTTGCGCACTGTGGACAAAGGCAAATCTAGTTCTCTGGAGATGGACTTGTAACCTTGAGATTGTTGATATTTTGCCACAATTTTGGTTCTCAGGTCCTCAGACAGTTCTCGTCTCCTCTTTCTGTTGTCCATGCTTAGTGTGGCACAGACAGACACACAATGCAAAGGTTAAGTGAACGTCTCTCCTTTTTATCTGCTTTCAGGTGTGATTTCTATATTGCCCACACCTGTTACTTGCCCCAGGTGAGTTTACAGGAGCATCACATGCTTGTAACATTCTTATTTATCCGCAGTTGTGAAAGGGTGCCAATACTTTTGTCCAGCCCATTTTTGGAGGTTTGTGTGACATTATGTCGAATTTGCTTTCTTTCCTCCCTTTTTTTGTTTTGTCCCAATACACACAAAGGGAATAAACATGTGTATAGCAAAACATGTGTTAATGCAATACGTTTCGTGAGAAATACATGATTTCCTGGAGAAATATCAAGGGTGCCAACAATTTCGGCCATGACTGTATATTTATTTCAAACTTTTTTTGACACATTATTATTTTATTTGATATGTTTTATGCGCTGTACCTCATATATATGTTTGTTCATTGAGATCTGCTGTCACTATCTCTGGTGCTAGCTGCTCCTACTTGTATAGCGCTCTCCATTTGCATTTTGAGATTGTATATGTTTAGAACACACAACTCACTTGACTTGCTTGGCGTTATTGCTTCCTCAGGAGTAGGGTGTTAAAATTAAAATAATGGATGTGGGAAAAGATTTGTCTGCAGCCAACTGACAGACTTCATTCTATTTAACAGATATATCCTATGCTATACACAGGAGAACAATTTGAAGCTTCTCTCTCTATGGTATGGGGATCCCTCCTCCTTACATAAAATATTCCCTTCCACATCCAACATTTGTTGGCGATGTGGTGCTTAGGAGGGTACTCACTTGCATATTTGGTGGGGTTGCGACCGAATCCGGCCCTTCTGGTCCCAGGTTTTTTATATATATAATAAAATCTATGATGAGTCCTTGACCCCCTCTCCAGAAATCGCCCTCCTGTCCATGCTCCCGGGCTTATTAACTGCCCAGAAAAAAATGCTTATTGCGTTTTATCCTTTCTGCTGTACGACAACTGATACCCCTTTTTTGGAAGACTACTACCACCACGCCCCTGTCTTTGTGGGTCTCCATGATAAATGATATCATGCGCATGGAAGAGATGTTAGCACTTGATAATGATACGTATGAGAAATATAAAATGCTATGGTTTATTTGGCTCCATTTCTCCTCCTCAACTGCACTCAAGGAGATGTTACCACCTGAAGCAAACCGTTGAGGCCTCAACTTCATCGATAGATGAGCTAGCTGCGGAAAGTTTTTTGGCACATCTCACCACCCCCCACTTGATTGCATCCTGTTTTATTCCCCTAACATCTGGATTATGTGTCCATGTCTGCTCAAACTCCTTATTTTGATTTTCCTCAATTTGGTGCTCTCTGTCTAGGTCCTGATTCTCACCAACCCCCCCCCCCCCCCCCTCCACACACACACACCATTCCAACCCACCACCTCCCCCATTTTTTTTCTTTTCTCTCCCTCTCCTCTCTCCCCCTCTTTAGCTTTCTCAGACTATCTCTCTTGTCCCTGCTCAGCTCTCATTCCCTGCAATCTCTGCTTTTATCATTGTGCCATTTGATGTTCCTAGCCAGTGGAGTCTTACGGACGCTATCCTGCTGTTTCTGTCCACGAAGTGCCCACACGGACTTCAAATGTCATAGTCTCTGTTTTTGCCTCTGAATCACGTAGACTTTAATTATACATATTGTTTGCGCTCTTTTACATTGGCTTGGCACAACATGTATGTATCTTTCTTTTATGATGATAAAATAAAATACATATTTACCTATACAATTCAAATAATAACATAAATATTATATTACCACACAAAAAAAATGGAGAACAAAAAACAGAGTGCACAATAACGAAGGTCTTGGATTTACATGACAAAACCATATTGCTGTTTAAAACCATAAAGAGATGACGTCACTGCAGCTCAGCCATACTTTCTAAGGGCAAAGAATTCCCAATGGACTATCCAGCACTGAACATATACATTCAAACACATTATAGCATATTGATCCCAAGACATACTTCTGTAGAAAAAAATTGTGGATACAAAAGCAAGTATCCCACACAAGGAAAATGATTAACACATCCAAAAAGAAAGAGAGGATGAATTGTTTATAAATTGCCATCTAATATCATATCAAATATACCCACAATCATGATATGAATATTAGCCCTAGAGAGGTATAAAACTGCCATATCAATAATCTTCAAATATGGTGCCAGGTTACCTTCTAAACCTGTTGGTCTTCAGCAGGATCTTTACTCCCCCACTTGCTATCGCTGATCCACTTCCCAACAAACACTTAGTTGTGTCAAACATAAAATAAATAAATCCAATGTATCCTGGAATTCTAGTCTTGTGGCAATTATGTACTTGTCGGCACTAACAGACAACTACTAAATATTATTTAAATCATGTTACTATACTGGCCTTGAGGTTAGTTTATTGAGAGCTGTTGTACTGTATTGTTGCCTTTTTGAAGTATTAAAGAAAAAAAATTCCTGTTTAATGGTGTGAGAGGGAAAAAGAAATGTCACAAACTGAAATTAGAAAAGGGGGCGTGGTCAGAGCTGCTAACTGAATTAAAGAACAATACCATCGACAACAAGAATTTAGAAGATAAAAGTGTATTTGAAGCCAAAACTTTTTCATTTCTAGATATAGTAAGGAAAAAGTAAAACTCCTGTTAGGTTACAGTTTGTTGCCTTTATCTAGCTTGGGAGATTTACCTTTACCTTAAACCTGTTGGTTACCAGCAGGACCTTTATTTTCTAATGGAGAGAACTGGTATAACCTTTGTAAATGTATCACATGCCAAATGCCCTTTGGAAAGTTACAAATTGTAATGTGTGTGTGTATGTATGCATGTGAGAGGACTTTGGATTCTAAAGATCCTTGAGGGCGGGGCCTACGATGAATCCAATATATAAAGTGCTGCACAAATTTTTGGCACTTTATAAATACCTGTAATAAATAAAAAAAATAAATGTACTAGCTGTGATCCACATAGGGTGCTTTCCAAAAGACAGGTCTTCATATCTTTTCTATTAGAGTTTTTAAGTCTGGTAAACAAAGCAATAGGGAAAATAAAAGTTATTACCAAAGATTGGCTGAAATTACTACTTTTATGGGACTTCAGTAATTTGGCTGATAGTGATGGAAAAAATGTAACTGCTTGGTGAAAAGGATTAGTTTCTTTAGGGACATAAAGCAAATAGAAGAAACTAAAGAGAAGCTATATGGAAGAATGTGTAGTGTGTTTTATGGAATACTGTGGAATTGTTGGTTATTTTTTCTGTATCAATAGTACACATTTTTATTAAATCTTTAAGGCTCCATTCACATTACGCAATTTGGAATCATGGGCAGAATCATCCTGATTCTGCTCGCAATTCCAAATAGTGTGGAAATCACAGTAAAACACGTGTCACGTGAGCCCTTCAATGGCACCGCAAACATGTCGTGATTCTTCAGCAATTGTTGCGCAGTGGTCACAGCAAACCACACCTTTAAAAATCATTTGAAGCTTGTTGCCTGAAAAGGAGCAGGAGTTTTTCTTTTAACCCGCATTGGGCAGCCCATTCAATCACATGAAAATTGCTAAATTGATGAAATTATTGCTACGTGATAATGTGAATTGGGCCTTAGGTGCACATAAATGTTATTGTTTTTTGTTTTGTTTAGAGACAGAAAGGGTTAGAACTACTGTAATTATCTGGGAAATCTGTCCTTTTCAGTCCCTGAAAAATGAGGGAAAATACAACATTTTAAATCTGTCTCCAAAGCAAGAAGTGAGGGAAACTCCGTAAATGGTGACAAGTGTTCTGGTGACAACTACTAAGATGGGAATTCCTTTCACTCTCATTTTCTGTTGTGTCTCCAGGACAGGGAAGAAAAAGGTATACCAAGGTAGATAAAGGAAGCAAAAGTAAACTAACAGGAGTTTTACACTTTCCTCACTATATCTATACATAAAAAAAATTTTATCTTCAAATACACCTTTATTTTCTAAATTCTTGTTGTGCATGGTATTGTTCTTTATTTCAGTTGGCAGCTCTGACCATGCCCTTTTCTACTTTCAGTCTGTGACATTTCCTTTCCACTCTCACACTGTTAAAACACTACATTTTTTAATTAATATTTCAAAAAGGCAACAATACAGTACAACAGCTCTCAATAAACGTACCTCAAGGCCAGTATAGTAACATGATTTAAATGATGTCTAGTAGTGTTTTTGTGAGTACCGACAAGTACATAACAGCCACAAGGCTAGAAGTCCAGGATACATTGGATTTATTTCTTTTTATGCTTGACACAGCCAAGTGTTTGTTGGGAAGTGGATCAGCATTAGCAAGTGGGAGAGTAGAGCATTTTAAAACTGTATAATTGTAAAATAATATGTAGTGTTTTACTGTCTGTTATGCAGTTCATTAAAATATTGGCTTAATCTGTAATTAATTTAAGACAAACTAAATAGATGGTTACTCATTGTTTGTTATTTGCAAACATGTGTGCAATTACTTCATTAAGTAAAACTGCTATGAAGTGAGGTTATTTCCATTTTCATGTTTGCTAAGGAAAGACTTTTTCCTAACTGTGCTGATTTACCAGATAATTACTGTGTTATTATTCCCTTCAGCTGCCATTTAAACCAGTGCCGCTTTGTGTCAGCCAAGAGCTGGAAAACTGCCATAGATGTAACTGCATAATCATCCCCATGTGTCTCCTTAGTCTTTACTTTAGACTCATTACATGATGACGAACCCTTCTTTAAGATGGGTTTCAGAACAGTTTAAGGAAATTGGACAGGAAGCAGAAAGCTGGTAACAAAGTTCTTACAATGATCTGTTCTCCATATGATCCCTGATCATATATCTACCCACTTTCAAATGCATGCTTACTAAGCAAGGTTTGTTTGCTTTCCTAAAATAATTGCTAAGTTTATAAACATGAACTACAGTGTCTTGAAAAAGTACTCATACCCCTTGAAATTTTCCACATTTTGTAATGTTACAACCAAAAACGTAAATGTATTTTATTGGGATTTTATGTGATGGACCCACAAAGTGGCACATAATTGTGAAGTGGAAGGAAAATGATAAATGGTTTTCAACATTTTTTACAAATAACTATGTGAAAAGTGTGGTGTGCATTTGTATTCAGCCCCCTGAGTCAATACTTTGTAGAACCACCTTTCCCTGAAATTACAGCTGCCCAAGTCTCAAGTCTTTTGCAGATTCTAACAGGTTTTCGTGCCATGTTTTTGGCTTCATCCATCTTCCCATCAACTCTGACCAGCTTTCCTGTCCTTGCTAAAGAAAAGCATCCCCACAACATGATGATGCTGCCACCACCATGGTTCACAGTGGGGATGGTGTGTTCAGGGGGATGTGCAGTGATAGTTTTCAGCCAAGCATAGCATTTTGCTTTTGGGCCAAAAAAGTTACATTTAGTGTTATCTGACCTGAGCACCTTCTTTCACATATTTTCTGTTTCCTCCACATGCCTTCTCGCAAACTGACTTCTTATAGCTTTCTTTCAACAATGGCTTTCTTCTTGCCACTCTTCCATAAAGGCCAGATTTGTGGAGTGCACTACTAATAGTTGTCCTGTGGACAGATTCTTCCACCTGAGCTGTGGATCTCTGCAGCTCCTCCAGAGTTACCATGGGCCTCTTGGCTGCTTCTCTGATTAATGCTCTCCTTGCCTGGCCTGTCAGTTTAGGTGGACGGCCATGTCTTGAAAGGTTTGCAGTTGTGCCATACTCTTTCCATTTTCAGATGATGGATTGAACAGTGCTCCATGGGATGTTCAAAGCTTGGGATTTTTTTTATAACCTAACCCTGCTTCAAAATTAGCCACAACTTTATCCCTGATCTGCCTAGTGTGTTCCTTGGCCTTCATGATGCTGTTTGTTCACCAGTGTTCTCTAACAAACCCCTGAGGGCTTCACAGAACAGCTGTATTTATACTGAGATTAAATTACACACAGGTGGACTATTTACTAATTAGATGACTTCTGAAGGCAATTGGTTCCACTAGATTTTAGTTAGGGGTATCAGAGTAAAGGAGGCTGAATACAAATTCGTGCCACACTTTTCATATATTTATTTATAAAAAATGTTGACAATTACTCAACATTTTCCTTGCACTTCAGAATTATGTGTTGGTCTCTCACATAAAATCCCAATAAAATACATTTATGTTTTTGGCTGTATAACAAAATGTGGAAAATTTCAAGGGGTATGAATACTTTTTCAAGGCACTGTATTTACATTTCTTTCTACATTTTGAAGACTTCATCACTCAATTACATTAGAGAAAATTTAAAATATATAATTATTTTAATATTTTGCAACTATTACCCAAAATCAGTCTATATGTCAGCTTTGCTATGCCATGCTCCTCTACTCAGTTATCAATGGATATCTGTAGCTATATAATTATATTGTGCATGTATGTCTACTTATTATGTGATAGTTATTACATAAAACAAAAAGTGAATTAAGTACATGTGAACTTTTAAATTTTTTAACAGTTTATTCTGTAACATGACCATTGTAAAAGGGACAGGCTTAATTGGCTTTGGCAGTGGTAATCCATGCATGAAACAGGACACCCTGAAATAGCCCAAGCTGTTTTGACCAGCATTTTTTTTTTAGCAAGGCAGTAAGCAAACATGGCATCTGTGCAAGAGAACTTTGTACAGCAATTATATAACATTAAAGAAAACAAAACATCTGCTTGCCCTGCCCTGAGTATTAACTAAATTCAAGTCCATTTCTGACTCAGGGCAGCTAACAGGTGGGATGTGGATCTAGAGCTGAAGGCTTTATCTCACCAAAAACTCTACAATGCCTATGGGTTCCAGGACACAGATCAGAAGTTATTAAGATCAGAGAAACAGTTTGTTTCCTCTAAAGCATCATGAAACCCTAGAGTTTTTTGCCATGTGCATGTAAGAAACCTAGATTACATTGTATATACTGTCATGCTAGCTTCTGCTTCACACTTTGTAGCTGCCCAGTTGGAACTTTACAATGTACCATTAGGCCACCGGAAATATTGAGACATCCCTGAAATGTACGTAATTATTTATAAACAAGATTTAAAAAAGAAAGCAATGAAAATTTACCATATTAATAGTATTATTAAATAATTTTGGATCATAACCTTTTCCTACTACTTTCAGGGAATGTCTTGAATTTAATTTTTACCTTCTGTTGCTGGGGAGGAGGGGGAGAAACAGAACAGGCGGTGAGCCGGGATTATACAAAGCCCACTGTCACTTACAGTGTTCCCCCCTGCCAAGCTGCTCCAGTTTTCTCTCTCTCTCTCTGGTTCTGACAGGAGGAGAGGGCAAGCGGCGGGAACACAAGGAGCCATTCTACCTCTCTCTCTCTGCAGCGGCAGTGGGCTGACTGGGGAAGGAGAGAGAGAGATCCCCGAGCCTGCTGTCATTCACCGGTCACCGGCCGTGGAGGGGGCTTGGAATCTGCTACACCACTACACTTGGCTTCCAATTCACTGGCACTATGGCTGCTCTGTGCCTTCTCCTTCCTTTTACAGTGAGTGGGATGGCTTAATTACACTAAAAGCCCCATTACTGACCCTTCTGACCAAAGTTTGAAGGTTATGTAATGTATTATAGTTTTAAAAATCCCTACAGGTGAATCTGCACAAAATGCACCCAGACTGTGAATCTCGATCCTGCAGGATTCGCATCAAACCCATAATATAGATTAACCCAAACCGCATCCATAGAAGACAGACATACTTCCACTTGTTCAGCTTAGGGAGAGTGGACTCAATTCTTGGTTGTGGGATTTATGATACACAAATGCATATGTAGCAAAACTTCCACTTTGTCACATAAGTCCATCTGGCAAAAGTTAAACTCCTTATTGCCCTCTCTGGAAAGTAGCATGTTTGGCACATTTTACTGTCTTAGTGGTGCTTGCCTCGCACAATGTGTTATAATAATATGTTATATATGTGTTTTATGAATGAAGAAAAGTGGCTTTCAAGGATATGATTTTTCCAGTCCTAAACTTAAAAAAAAAAAAAAAAGAAAAGAAATCTGTTGTATCAATAGGGCTAACAGTTGTATTAATCTCTACTGGGACCATAGCCTGTGAGGTGCCAGATTCAGACCTATAGATTTCCTATAAATGCATCAGTTTAAAATCATTTTAGTGAAGATATCTGGTAAACCCTGACCTGTTTGTAATGTTATGAGGTATTTGTGTATAGAAACAGTACTAAATTATATTGCGGTAAAGCCATTTTAAATCAAGATTTAGAGAACCTTAGCTGAATCCCTTTAAAGAAACCTTAATGTCAATATGACATCACCCCAGATATGCATCTGGGGTGATGTTATACACACAATATTTTAAACAGGGTTTTCTTTTAACATGCTACTTACATCTGCTGTATTGTGAAGTAAAATGTAGCATTATAAATTGGTGACAGCCATGATGATTGCTTATAACAAGGTCGTCGTCATTCAGATTTCATTGAGATCAATTCAGATTGGGCCAATTTATTAAATTCCGACCTTGCTCTAACTTAATTGAAATTTCATAGTGTTTGCTCTTGAGTATTTACTCTGGGTCATGCAGTCCTTTTGCATTGGACAGAGGCTTTAGCTCACTATGCTCTGTCAATGAAAAGGTAGATTTGTTAAACCTAAACAACGTATCAAATGTCCTCTTTTTCGTTGTAAAATGATATCTGAAATGAGAAATACAAGGGATGCTTTGCTGTAAATTATTCAGTTTTACAATTATTGGACACCTGGCAGAGTGAAAATGAGATGGCTGCTTTCTTTTCATGCATATTAACACTGATTGCCCACATAAGACACTGAAGAGCAAGCCAATTTTACTTTGTTAGCGCTTGACAAGATGTTGTTTTGTTTATCGTGTAATATGTATATTATCATTATGTAAGTGCTCAGTGCACATTCATTGTTAATTGGGGGCAGAGTCTATTAAGAAATTTTTCTGTATAACATTGTTTGTGTTAATATATGACTACCCCTGGCAAATTCATTATAGGCATAAATCACTCTTTCCCACCCTCTTTACATGACCACTTTGACTAATAAATTAAGGCTGAACTCCAGCTAACACTTTAGGTCTCTTTTACACGAGCGTTCTATCTGCCCAGTTTTCATCCATCCCTTGATGGATGAGAAATGTTCAGCAATTCATTTCTATGGGCAAACAGAAGTAAATGGTTGATCATCCTTTTACATCTGCGTCCATCCATGTCCATTATTTTAAACAGAACTAAGCTTCATCCAGGTCCATTGAAACAGAACATATGAACAGGAGCCAGGCGCTGTGTAGTTTTGTGATAAAAGTAATACACCTTATTTGGAGGTGTGCCTTTAATAATTCATATGGTAAAAAATAGATAACCAGCCTGTGGCTTTAAGAAGCCAGGTTTCAAGATGGACGACCCATCCGCTCAGAGGGAAGTAGTGAAGTAGAATGCCTGTCAGTGCAGGGACCACGTTTATCCGACGTCCCAGCATCTCGGATATGTCACCACGATGTGCAGAGTCGGAGGGGAGGAACTCTTGCTGGAGCTGCAGCATTAGAAGGAAGAGGCCGGTTGCCAGGACAACATGTTTCGCGCGCATGCGCTTTATCAAGCCACTTGATAAAGCGCATGCACACAAAACATGTTGTCCTGGCAACCAGCCTCTTCCTTCTAAAGCTGTAGCTCCAGCAAGAGTTCCTCCCCTCCGTCTCTCCACATCGTGGTGACGTCATCCGGGACGCTGGGACATCGGATACACGTGGTCCCTGCACTGACAGGCATTCTACTCCACTACTTCCCTCTGAGCGGACGGGCCGTCCATCTTGGAACCTGGCTTCTTAAAGCCACAGGCTGGTTATCTCTCCTTGCAAAGCACCTTATGGACCTCTTCCCCACAACCCTAGCCTGGTGCTTGTGGGGGTGCAGGGGTGACTTATCTGGAAGACCCCTTTATCAAGGGGGGGCTCCCAGATCCCGGCCTCCTCCATGTGAATAAGCACACCCACTCCTAATAGGTGAATGAGTAATTTTACTTGGTTTGTTTCAACCACCCAACTGCCATTTTTGCTTGGCAGCTTGGTCTGGTAAACAAAAGAAAAAAAGGAAATCTAATGCAGCCATCTAAGAATTGGAAAGCTGCAATAGATTAGATTTTTGGGTTTGGGTTTATTACCACTTTGAGCGCCCTATACAACAATTGTAGATTTAATGTGTATATAAATCTTAACAATAAACTTTACCTATTTGCTCTCTTTTGACCTCATAAATACAGTATACCATTAAAAGGGTTTTGTTATATTTGTTCAATAGCTACAGAAATTACCTATCATTCCTGCCAGAAATCTAGTGAGTTCCTAATTTTGTATGGACCCTCCCTGTACTGAAATCTCAAGCATTATCAGCCCCGCCTAGTTTGCCTATGTTAGATACAGCGTGCCCCTCTGTATGGTATGGAAATAATGAGAGGGGGAGGTGTTCTGTAATCCACATCGGAAGTGAGTAGTCTAGGGTGACAATGCTGTTCCTCCATAGAAACAGTATGGTGGGTGAGTAATGTCACTCTAGGAGTAGAAGTTACTTGCAGATCTCCATATGCAAATAAAAGAAAAAAAAGAACTAATGCATCCACTACAGTCAAAGGCTGGTATGCTGCACTATGTTACATTTTTGTTCCCAGAGAATAGATACACATTAACATTTTAGACCTGTACTGAGTCGGTTTTGCAGAACATGAAAGACAGGCATCCTGCTCACTCTTGCTACATACTGTATACAAGGTTTGGCTAGAATTTAAAAAAAAAAGAGAATTATGGGTGACCAAGATATTTGTATTTATTTTGTTATTATTTCTTATCTACATAAATCAATAATTTTGGGTGAAGAATCTATCCACACTTTGCTTGGATCTTTACAAAACGACTAGTAAAAATGTTCCAAAAAAACATACATAACGCAAATAAGATTTAAAAAATAGGAGAGTTTTAAAAAATGAACATTATTTTCATGATGTAAACCAAACATAGGCTGTGTACTATTAAAATCTTTGGATTGTGATGTTGGTGATTCATTCAGATGCTATTCACTCTCATTTGTTAGTGTTGCCATGGCAATGTGCTCTTTTCAAGAACCAGGTAAATTGTTAAGAAGTACATCTTATTTTGATTATATACTGCAGGCTCTTGTAAGTAAATACTTTATTATCATAGTAAACATTTCATTTGTTTTGCATAGTAGCATATCCATTAAAATCCAATTTTGCATTCCTTCTCCAAATAATTTGCACCAGACTGAATTTCAGCGGTCCAATTAAAAACTATAAAAAATATCCTTTATGAATACAAAGGGAGGCTTTTAAAAGCTTTTCAATCATCAGCCTGTGCATTTCCCCTTCTTACCACTACCATAGTTCTCTGAGCAAAAGTCACGGCAGAAAAATATACGTAACAGCTAAAGATTTTAAAAAGTCTAAAATACAACATGACATTTCAGTTTTGCATGATTCCTGGCTAGTTAAATTTCATGCTGGCTTGTTTTCTGTTTAAGGTGTTCTAATTAGTACAGCCCCACCAGAATTGCCAGTTTGATCATGATAACAGAAAAGTAGAAGGATTGTGAATGACAGACCGCAGTGGACCAGGATCTAGTCTCAAGACTTCATGCACACATGGGTGCCATAGAGAATACAGAGCCTGTGCAATGAAATTCCTGGGATCCACTGCCACAGCATACAGCCCCCCATTGAGATGCCTAGAAGATGTGGCTGTACACAGTAGTGCACAGGGGGTTGCATAAAGCACCCCTATGTGCACTGACATATGCTCTTAACACAGACCATCTGCGTTTGGAGCAAAAGTCAGTGCAAATGTGGGTGCTTTACACAAACCTCAAAGCACAACCGCATACAGTCGCCTCTTCTAATGCTATCAAGGGGTGGCTGTACGTGGGGACAGTGGGTCTTAGGAATGTCATTACATGGGCTCTGCATGGTGTACTACCCCTGTACAGCTATGTGCATGAAACCTAAGGGATATCTAAATTCATAAACAACTAACACATTATGTCTTAGCAGCCCTTAGATGTATCTATGGAAGGCACCATGAGTGTCACCCAGGCTGGACTTTAAACATGTCTATGCCCATCCTTTCCACCCAGCTTTGTTATTCATAGAAGCCATACTACAGCTTCTTTGAATGGAAAGCAATCTACGAATGGAGGACAGGCAGTTAATTGAAAGAATTGCCCCCTTCATTCATAAATCGTATTGTATTCATTGAAGCTGTAATATGACTTCTATGAATAGAGCGGCTGGAAGAAAAGAATACAACTAGTCAGGTCCTTTTGAAGAGGGCCTGTAACAGCTTCTTAGTTCAATCTTCCGCAGCACCAGGAGATTAAAGCAGTAGGGGACAGGGGACAAGAAAGGAAGAGGATTATAACATAAAAGAAGAGACATTAGCACAAGGGACACAGCCTACTGTCTGTAAATTATGTCCCTTGGGGGGGATTTACTAAAACTGGTGCACTCAGAATCTGGTGCAGCTGTGCTTGGTAGCCAATCAGCTTCGAACTTCAACTTGTTCAATTAAGCTTTGACAATAAAACCTGGAAGCTGATTAGTTTCTATGTAGAGCTGCACCAGATTTTGCACTTTTCAAATTTGGCAAATCAGTCCCATTAGATCAGTGGTTCTTAACCTTTTTGGAGGTACTGAACCCCACCAGTTTCATATGCGCATTCACCGAACCCTTCTTAATTGGAAAAATAAAATATGATTTTTAAAATTCAAAACATAGGTATATATTTATACATAGGTGCACAAAATGAACAAAACCATTAAGAACAAAGAACAAAACCATTAAAACATGATTTTCACACAAAAACAAAATAATGAATATTTACCGCAAATCAGTGTGACTTCTGCTGTTGTCTTTCAGAGGCCAGTTCAGAAATGCGCGGCATTACCTTGGCAAGTGCCACTCTCATGTCATTTTCGCAACAAAGTCTGTTCCTTTTCTTCATCTTTATGTCCAGCATCCTCGAAAAGGATTGCTCGCAAAGATATGTTGTAACAAACGGTATGAAAATCTCCAGAGCTTTCTTAGCAATAACAGGGTACCTCACCATTTGTTGACACCAAAACGTTGAGAGCGTTGTTGATCTGAAGAGTTGCTGTTGAACCTGGCTCTGCTGAAGTTCAATGATTTCATCGAGGTATTCATCATTGACATCTGTTGTCTCAACACTAAACGTGAACGGCTGTCTCACCCATGCTGGATATGACTCTTGTAGGGAAGTATCCGTCGAGAGACTTTGCAAGCTCATCTAAGTGCGTGGCAATTGCTTGCTTCAGTTCCGCGGGTACAGAAATGCCTCCGATTCCAGATACATCTTCGATCTTACTTACACAGTTGTCTAGCAGGGGAAAGTTTGCTAAGTTATCGTTCTCTATTCGTCGTTTCCATAACGCTAGCTTTTTTTGAAAAGCCTTCAGGTTTTCTTCCGCTTCGATGATGTTGACTCCACCGCCCTGCATCTGTTGATTGAGATGATTGAGAGCTGCGAAGATATCAGTCATGTACGCTAAAATGAGAATGAACTCAGAATTTTTGAAGCAATCTGCATGACAATGTTGGTGCTCTTGCAAAAACAGGGCTAATTCCACACGCACAGCAAAAACACGATTCAGCACCTGTCCCCGGGATAACCACCGAACGTTAGAATGGTACAAAAGCACCTCGAATTCAGATCCCATTTCTTTACACAGCTCCCTGAAGATGCGGTGCCTCAGAGCACTATTTCGCACATAGTTCACGCATTCCACTACAATTTTTAATACTTCTGCCAGTTTTGGAGGCAAGGTTTTTGTTGCCAACGCATGCCTGTGCAGAATACAATGCGTAAAAATGATGTGTGGTGCATCGGCTTTCACTAGCGCACCAAAAAAAGACTTTCTTCCCAGCATGGCTGGAGCTCCATCCGAACAAACTGCAGAAACCATATCCCACGAAAGATTGTTGTTCTTGAAGAAGTCATCCACAAGTTTCTTCACATCGGCTGCCTTAGTTGTTGTTGTAAGAGGCTTACAAAATAAAAATTCTTCCTTTATCACGTCGTCTTTCACATAGCGCACGAATACTGCAAGCTGGCTTAGATTGGAAACGTCTGTGGTCTCGTCGAGTTGAAGGCTAAATTTTGCCGGGCTTGAAATCAGATCTGCAACTACTTGAGCCAAGATGTCCTTGCTCATGTCCTCTATTCTGTCGCTCATGTCCTCTTTCAAATGACACCATCATTTGAAAGAGGAATTTGGGATAACTTAACTTCAGCCGTTTTTCCCAGCATGATATTCGCCATCTTCAATACAGCTGGTTTTATGACTGTTTCACCAATGGTGTGTGGCTGGCCCTGCTTTGCGATCAGGTAAGCAACTTCGTACGATGCTATGAGGATCGGTTTGTTGATGGGTACAAAGCCGAGAACAGGCAGACTAGCCTTTTCATCGAATCTGGCTCTCCTCACCTTGAATTCAGCGAGCGTTGTGCTCTTGTATTTTCCATCTCCATGCTGCTTAAGGAAGTGTTCTCTTAGTTTTGCCGGTGCTAGACTAGAATTGCTCAACTTGGCATTGCAAATCATGCAGTTAGGACGCTGACTCCCATCACGTTCCCTTATACATGTGAATCCATATTGTACATATTCGTCCGACCACTTTCTTTTTTTGCTCGACATAGCTAGTATGAAGGGAATAAAATATTAAGAAAGAAATCACATACCATTCGACTACTGCGCACCAAATTCCCTGCAGCACAGATAGGCTAAGCCAGTGGTGGGCAACCTTTTTTTTCAACTGAGCCAAATCTCGCCAAAACCACGATTGAAATTTATTTTCAGAGCCACATTTTTAAAACTGAAAATACATAGGATGGTACACTGTTTTTAGTTTCAATAAGTTTTTATAGTAATTCATCCCCCATAGTAATTCATCCATCCCCCATATAGTAATTCATCCCCCATAGTAATTCATCCCCCATATAGTAATTCATCCCCCATATAGTAATTCATCCCCCATAGTAATTCATCCCCCATAGTAATTCATCCCCCATATAGTAATTCATCCCCCATATAGTAATTCATCCCCCATAGTAATACATCCCCCATATAGTAATTCATCCCCATAGTAATTCATCCCACATAGTAATTCATCCCCCATATAGTAATTCATCCCCCATATAGTAATTCATCCCCCATAGTGTAATTCATCCCCCATAGTGTAATTCATCCCCATAGTAATTCATCCCACATAGTAATTCATCCCCCATAGTAATTCATCCCCCATATAGTAATTCATCCCCCCTATAGTAATTCATCCCCCATATAGTAATTCATCCCCCCTATAGTAATTCATCCCCCATATAGTAATTCATCCCCCATATTAATTCATCCCTTATAGTAGTAGTAAGTAAGTAGCAAGTAGTAAGCCAAGTCCCCCCTGTGTCAATTCACTTACCTTTGCGCGTTCCTCTCGCCGTATTCCCGCGCCGTTCTGGTCTTCAGGGCGGACTGTGAGAGGAGCCTAGCTCCTCTCACG
Source organism: Staurois parvus (assembly GCF_062004578.1). Lineage (NCBI taxonomy): Eukaryota > Metazoa > Chordata > Amphibia > Anura > Ranidae > Staurois > Staurois parvus. Next base: position 371,162 of record NW_028319228.1, on the reverse strand, counting down.
TTCGTCACGCTGCCCCGCCTACACACATCCTGACAGCCAATCACTGGCTATCAGGATGTGAGTGGCAGCGAGACTGGCCAATCATTGCATTTGAGTCCCTGCCGCCCGAGAGGAGGGAGGGGAGCGAGTCCGCCGAACCCCCGAGACTGACTCACCGAACCCCTGGGGTTCGATCGAACCCAGGTTAAGAACCACTGCATTAGATTGTAAGCTCCAAGGAGCAGGGCCCTCCTAACCCTCTTGTATTGAACTGTATTGTCTCCCGTTATATTGTAAAGCGCTGAGCAAACTGTTGGCGCTATATAAATCCTGTATAATAATAATAATGTTTCCGCAATGCATATATGTGAATGTGTCCAAAGATTTATTAGTTAAGTGGCTAAGTGTGTTACAATATTTCAGTGTAACCACTATTTTAAGCAAGATTTTAGAAACATGACATCACAGCCTGAGGAAGGAGCATGCATGCTCCGAACGTGTGCTAGCCCACCAGCCTCTTCTCGACTTCCGGTTACGTCACCACTGTCGGCGTCGGGATCTCCTAGATCGTCCAGGACCTTGACCTTGGTTACCAACAGTGTGACCATCCTAGGTCTTGGGAGACACCACCTTCAGTGGTCCAGACAGGATCATCTTCAGAAGATGGCTATATGTGATATGTGGATTTACAGCTTTTCTTGTGAGTTGCCTTAGCTGTTAATAAATTGTTTCTTTACCTTAATACTGCACTCAGAAAGTGCTGCTGTTTTCCCTTCTTTTTTGCTTACCACAGAGGAACTTCTTCTCTGACAGCTGGCTGCTTCCTTACCCTGAGTCCATGTGGGACATAGTCAGATGGACATACTATCTATAAGGACTATTAACCCATTATTATAGGTTTGTTTGAGACATTTATTGATCTCTAGTTTTTCTCCCCCTGAGTGCCACTATTTCTCCCTCATCAGATTTTAGAAACATGCCAGTGGCAGTATAACATTATGGCTTTACCAATGTCACAAAACTTTTCCGCATGGTGCCGAATGGACTTCACTAACATGAAACATGTTTGCTTATGCCCAAATTACATTCAGCTGGACTGAGACAGATAAGCTCCAGAGCTATAACATAAAAGATGTAGAAGTACATCAGCCACAGTGTTACATTGTCATTCTCGATATCTCTAAAGTCTCACATCCATATCTCCATATACCTGTCTAAAGCATGAAGCCTTCTTCCTTTACACTTTTGTATGTTAATTTATTGTGTGAACTTAACTAACAGCCTCCATATGTGATGTCACACTGTTGTTTAAGGGTTCCGTCAATAGACATCTAGCTGTGTGCAAGATGGGTGCAACGGTTTTCCTACCAAACCAGAAATTACATTTCCTGCAGCCCCTTTTAAAATATTGTATGCTAGTGCAGACATCTCATCTTCTTTTCCTGTATGCTGCTGAGAACACAATATTTTGCTAAAACATAGTCGCCACCTTGCAGAGAGAGAAATTTCCTATATGTGCACATCATTGCATTACATGCAGGAGAAATAGCAGCAATACGTTATGGGCCAATTCACATCCCATGGAGTCAAGTGCATATTTTTTCTAAATCAAAAACACATTGATTGTACGTTACTTGGTTTCCAATGGCATAGTTCACACAGTTTCAGTTCCAGAAAAAAAAGTAGAACATGCTGCATTTTTTCTGCACTGAACTGTGCAGGAATGCAGTAAAACACATAAAAAATGCACCATAATGCACATGTCCTTTTTAAGAAAAAGAAAGGAGAAAAAGAATGAACCGGAACACCATAGAAACACAGTCCAGATGCGTTTCTGTATGCACGTGACGCATTCTGGTGCGTTTTTTATGCGTCCCAGTTCATTTTTATCCAACTTAATAAGGGCATGTGTGTTCCAGTGCATTTAGGTGCGTTCTGGTGCATTTTACTGCGTTCCAGTACAATTCAGTGCAGGAAAAATGCAGCACATTCTACTTTTTTTCTGGAACTGGAATGCGCTGGAACTGATCGCACTGTGAACTATGCCATTGGAAACCATGTAACCTACTATCAATGTGTTTTTGATGCAGAAAAAAAAACGCACTGGACTGCATGTGATGTGAACTAGCCCTTAAAGCAGAAATAGTGATTTATGGTACCCAATCAGCTTGTAACTTCAGCTTGTTCAATTAGGCAAGCTTAATGTGGAAAAATGTGAAAGCTAATTGGTTACTAATCACAGCTACACCAGATTCTGTGTATGCCAGTTTTAGGATATCTCTCACTCTGTGTTCTGTGCACTTTGACTATTTGCTATATTTTTTGACTGCATGTGTCTACAGTCTGCAAATTGTGAGTGTATTGTCTGTGTGCTGGTGGGTGTTGTGACTATGTGTTACTACAGCAGTCTGTTTATTTTGTGCCCTTGATATGTCCCCCCAATTGCTCCTCTTGTTTTGTGCAAGTTTGTACAGTCTTTTGTTGGACACTCCCTGCCTCACCCTGCTCTTCACTTAATTGTACTTTACTCTGCTTAGACTGCTGGAGACTGACGTCCTCTGTATTGTATTATTTTGAAGTAAAACTAATTTGGATTTAATTTCTGTGTCTTAATGAAAAGTTAAGCTGCTTGTGGATATTGCCAAGTCACCAAATTACCATACTGTCCACACAGACTCGGGTTAGAAGGTATTTCATTGCACATTTGGGCATTTTAAGTAGAACTAACTGTGTGCAATCTGGCTGTTTGCTGTGACTATATAAGCAGTCTATGTCCTCTAAATACACTGTAGGCTGTGATTGGGTGTTCTCTCTATGTGCAGCCTGTGTGTGCTGTGATTGAGTGTAGTTTGACAGAATGTTGCTGAACGGGTGTTGGTCTACAGCCTTTACTTCATATGCATGCGGTCACTTCAAGGCATAAAATGACAATACAGTAAAGAGGGATAAAAGGAGCCATCCAGGAGGATACTGTACCCTTGAATGGAGAGTATATGTAGGGATTCCAGGGCTGGGAAGGAGAGCAGAGAATGAGGTGATAGCTGAGCCATAAAGGTGTTGAAGTTGATTAAAAACAAATGTGAAATAGTAAGTCAGCTCTAACCACATCCAATAATCAACTGCATGCAATAAGTGTACATATACAATATTATTACACAGGTCTGCAAAAAAATTTTTTACAAGAGCTGTTTTGGTTATTCCACGTACTCTTTATGTTTTTTGCCGTGCTGAATCCGAAAATGACCTCCATTTTGTCATCGGACATCACGTTTCCTGACAATTTAGGTAACTATGTTAAATAAGGCAATACCTCAAAATAAATGGAAATAGACTTAGAAAATTAAAGTTTTATTACAATTTTTTCATGAAAATCCTTTTTTGAACTGAAATGAGCTCACCTACACACACTAAACTCTATTCTTCTTCCCTGTGAGGCTCTTCTTGGTGCATTTACGCTTGTGAGTAGCATCTGGAATGTCTCTCTGAAGCATCCAACAGTAGTCTGCCATCATTGTAATGCTCTATTTTCCCTGGTTTCTCCTTTCCATCTCTTTAATGTCTTGGTGGAATCGTTCACCTTGTTCCTCACTCACAGCTCCCAAATTTTCAGGAAAGTAGTCAAGGTGGTACTGGAGGAAATGCACTTTCAAACTTATCAGGTAACCTAAACCTTGAAATGCTTTCAGCATTCATCCGACGATCTTTTTGTAGTGAGGATCTTTGTTATTGCCTAAAAATTTCTGTACGACTTCTTTAAATGCAATCCACCCTTCTTTTTGAGGATCCGTCATGGGATTGACAAACTCTTGATGAAGTATAAGCCTTCTAATGTCTGGTCCGACGAACACACCTTCCTTCAATTTTGCCTCCGACAGGCCTGGAAACTTGGCGACCAAGTATTTGAAGCATTCTGCATCTCTTGGAAGTGACTTTACGAATTGCTTCATCAATCCCAATTTTATGTGGAGAGGTGGTAGAAGAACTTTATGGGAAGGTACCAAAGTTTCTCGGAGGACATTTTTTTCACCGACTGTTAGCCCACTCGGCTGCCAACTCTTCTTGGTCCAGTGATTTTGTCGGTCTCGACTGTCCCATAGACACAGAAAACAAGGGTATTTGGTATCCCACCCACTGGATTCTTCAAGAAAGATTAACCCCTTCTACCATTAGAAGTACAGACTCAGGGCTGAGGCTTACACATACAGCATGTTGCTGAGTATCCCAGTAGTCAGACATGTCACTCAGAGCAGCACTTGTATTCACCTCCTTTGCAGGGGGGGAGGGGCAGAGATTGTTTACCTGCAAATAACAACAAAGGGCCAGAAGAGAACTAGGGAAATGAGGAAATAGAATTTTTTTTTCCTAAAACTTGCTTAGCTTATGTATATATTGCTGACCATCAGATTTACAGTGTTATATTTTTTTTTACATAACTCGGACAACCCCTTTAAGGTTTTTTTGGCATTTTATATCTTAAATGCACTTATGTGAATTAATTAATAGTAATTTGGACTTTAAATTTGGTTAAAAACCCATAATATAAAAAAAAAAAACAAAAATGAAAAAAATTTGATAAATTTGAAGACAATTTTGCATTTTGTGGCAAATCATGACGTCTAGGAGTTTTTTCAATATTTTGTTTTCAGCACACCAAAATACATGGAAATTAGATGAAAATAATCAAACAGCTTTTTAGTCGCAGACTTGTGTTATTATTATTATACAGGATTTATTTAGTGCCAACAGTTTGCGCAGTGCTTTACAATATAAGGGAGACAGTACAATTACAATGCATTTCAGTACAGAAGGAATAGGAGGGTCCTGCTCGTGGAGCTTACAATCTAAAAGAAGGGGGAGGTGATACAGAAGGTGATAGCTGTGGGGGATGATCTGGCGGAGGTGATTCAAGTACAGTTCTTAGGTGGAGGTGGGGTAGGCTTCCCTGAAGAAGTGAGTTTTCAAAAATCGCCTAAAGGCAGACAGAGTGGGGGCTAAACAGACATGCTGTGGTAGGGAGTTCCAGAGGATGGGAGAGGCTCTGGAGAAGTCCTGGAGGCGAGCGTGGGAGGAGCTGATGAGGGAGCTAGAGGAGGATATCATGGGAGGAGCGGAGTGGGCGATTTGGGCGTTATCTGTGGATGAGGTTGGTAATGTAGCTAGGGGTAGTGTTGTGGAAGGCTTTGTAGGCTGTGGTTAGTATTTTGAATTTTATATGTTGGGTTAGTGGAAGCCAGTGGAGGGATTAGTAGAGAGGGGCAGCAGTCACTGATCGGTTGGTAAGGTGTATGAGTCTAGCAGCAGAATTCATAATAGACTGAAGGGGGGATAGCCTGTGTAACGGTAGACCAGTGAGGAGGGAGTTGCAGTAATCGAGGCGGGATATAACCAAGGCATGGATAAGTTGTTTTGTGGTGTCATTGGTCAGGAAGGGGCGGATTTTGGAAATGTTCCGGAGGTTGAGATTTAGCCAGTGAGTGGATGTGGGGCCCAAAGGAGAGGTCAGAGTCTAGGATTACGCCGAGCACCCTGGCATGAGGGGGAAGGACCAATGGTTGTGCTGTTGATCTTAATGATAAAGTCGTGAGTGGGGGATCGGGGAGGAGGAAATATTACAAGCTCAGTTTTTAAAAGATTGAGTTTAAGGTAGTGATGTGACATCCATGCTGATATGTCGCTTAGTAGATTTGTGATACGTGAGGAGATTGAGGGGGTGAGCTGGGGAGTGGATAGATCTGGGTGTCTTCAGCATAGAGGTGGTATTGGAAGCCATGGGAGGTTATCAGTTGGCCCAGGGAGGAGGTATAGAGAGAGAAAAGGAGGGGCCCAAGAACAGAACCTTGGGGTACCCCAACAGAAAGAGGAAGCGGAGCGAAGGAGGAGGAGTTGTATGTGACAATGAAGGTGCGCTGAGAAAGGTAAGAGGAGAACCAGGAGAAAGCAGAGTCACAGAGGCCGATGGAGTGGAGTTTACTGAGGAAGAGCGGGTGGTCGACTGTGTCAAAGGCAGCGGAAAGGTCAAGAAGTATGAGTATGGAGTAATGGCCGTTGGTTTTAGCAGTTAGTAGGTCATTAGTGAGTTTTAGTAGGGCAGTTTCTGTGGAATGTTGTGGGCAGAAGCCAGATTGTCGGGGATCAAGAAGGTTGTTGTCGGTGAGGTAGCAGTTCACACGGTTGTGAACAAGGCGCTCGAGAAGCTTGGAGGCAAATGGGAGCAGGGAGATGGGTCTTAAGTTATTCAAACAGGTGGGGTCCAGCTAGGGTTTTTTGAGGATGGGGGTAACCAGTGCATGTTTGAGTGGGGAGGGAAAAGTGTCCATGGAGATGAGAGGTTGAGGATGTGGGTTAGAGAGTTTAGGATAGAGCAGGAAGGAGGCTGCAACAGTCATGAGGGGACAGGATCCAGGGAACAGGTGGTGAAGTGGGCCTTGGAAAGGAGTTCGGTAACTTCCTTGGTGGTAACAGCGTCAAAGGAGGAGAGTGTAGAGTTTGGTGTTTGGCCTGGTATGTTGGTTAGAGGAGGAAGATTGACACTGGAGATCTCATCACGAATTGTGTCGATCTTCTTCTTGAAGTGACTGGCAATCTCCTGTGCAGTAAGTAAGTTGGTGGGTGGAGGCAGTGGGGGATGGAGTAAGGAATTAAGGGTAGAGAAGAGTTGACGAAGATTGGATGAGAGGGTCTTGATGAGAGTGTTATAGTAGGTTTGCTTAGCAGCGTGGAGGCTGGAGTTGTATCTCAAAGAGCGGATTTGTAGAGGGTAAAGTTTTCCAGGGATTTATTTTTACGCCATGCTCGCTCAAGAGTGCGGCTGCGTCTCTTGAGACTTCTGGTGTGATCTGTTTGCCAGGGTTGTGACAGGCGAGGCCTGGTTCTGCATGTAGAAAGAGGAGCAAGAGCGTCCAGGGAGGATGATAGATAGTTGTTGTAGGCAGATGTGGCCAACTCTGGGCAGGACATAGAGGTGCTCAGTAGCGGAGTGGAGAAGGTCAGGGCTGAGGTGATGGAGGTTTCTACAGGTAACGGTTTGCTGGTTGGAGGCATGGGAGGTAGGAGGTAGAGAGAGTGTGAAGCTGATAAAGTTGTGATCAGAGAGAGGAAAAGGGGTGTTAGAGAGGTTACAGGGAGTGCATAGGTGGGTGAATACAAGGTCAAGGGTGTTACCATTGGAGTGGGTGGTGGATTGTGACCATTGTGTTAGGTTAAAAGAGGAAGTTAGGTTGAGTAGTTGAGAGGTGGCAGGGGTGTGAACATTGACTGGGATGTTAAAATCACCAAGGATGATGGCAGGCACCTCAGAGGAGAGAAAGTATGGTAGCCATGCTGAAAAGTCATCAGAAAGCGTGAAACTGGGCCTGGGGGCCGGTAGATGGCAGCAATCCTCAGACAAACAGGAGAAAAGAGACGAATACAGTGCAATTCAAAAGAGCAGAGGGACAGAGACGGAGGGGCAAGAAGAACCTGGAAAGTGCTTTGTGGGGAAAGAAGTTGTCCGACTCCGCCCCCTTTTCGTCCGCTAGGTCTGGGCGAGTGAGTCCAGAGGAGGCCGCCATGGGAGAATGCAGCTGAGGAGACAGAGTCGGAATCCTGGAGCCAGGTTTCAGTAATACCAAGAAGGTTGAGGGAGTGGGAGAGGAAGAGGTAATTGATAGTAGAGTTTGTTAGAGGCTGAGCGGGCATTCTAGAGGGCACATAGGAGGGAGGGAGGTGGAAGCAGGGGAATTGAGATGAGAGAGTGCGGGTTGCGGCTGCGGCCAGAGAGGGGAGGCTGCTGCTTCTGTGGGTTGGAGTTTGATGGTGGAGGGCCAGGGTTTGGGGCAATGTCTCCAGAAGTTAGTAGTAATAGGAGGGAGAGGGAGGTGAGGTGGGAGCAAGATTTATATGAGGGCAAATGCCACAGTGCTTTTGTAGTGGTGACATTATGTGGACCAAGAGAGAGCAGGAGATAAGTGCAGTGATATTGAGAGGGCAGAAGTGAGGGTGATATGTACAGGTTGTGGGGTGGGGAGGAAGGGTAAACAAGAGAGAGTTTGAGAAGAGAGGGCATTATAGCAACAAAAAGAGTTAGCAAGAGCATGCTGGAGAGAGGAGAGATAACAAAGGAAGGCAGACAGAGAGAGGTAAGAGAGGGAAGAGCACATGCAATCTACTTGAGGTGGAGCACTATTGTTTGTACTTGCCTTAGTTAAAGTGCCGTGTTGAAAGTGCGATGTACTTAGCGCCGTAATGCGTACTTTGCACAAGGAATGCCAGCTTGTCCCCCTCGCCAGGCCGTCCCCAGGACTGTACTAAATTTATACTTGGATGGACGAGGGGGGGGGGGGGTTAGGCAATCCTTCAATTAAGAGCTAATAAATGATACATGGGTGATGTGTTTTGCCCTTAACAAATTGCAAGCAGAATGGACACAAGATAAGGCAAGGTGTTTGATCTCAGCTAAGGCACTATGAGGCTAAAGTCACTTCATACAGGCAAGTATACACAATAGTTACAAAGAAAACAGAAAAAATCTAACAATGCAGATAATTTCAGGCATGCAAAGTAGCTTAGTAATGGAGAGAGCAGTGGAAGCAGTGGTTACCGGGGGCAACAGGAGGCAGTTGTCAGTTGCAGTTAGAGCAGGAAGTTTCAGAGGGTGATGGAAGCAGTGGTTACCGGGGGCAAGAGGAGGCAGTTGTCAGTTGCAGTTAGAGCAGGAAGTTTCAGAGGGTGATGGAAGCAGTGGTTACCGGGGGCAAGAGGAGGCAGTTGTCAGTTGCAGTTAGAGCAGGAAGTTTCAGAGGAAGCAGTAGTTACCTGGAGATCAGAGGAGAGATGATGAGAGGATGTTGGGATGTTGCCTTGTTGCCGTGTTGAAAGTGCGATGTACTTAGCACCATAACGCGTACTTTGCGTAAGGAATGCCAGCCATCCCCAGGACTGTACAGAGATAAGTAAATGCGAATGCAGCACTAAATATAATTACATGTAATAATATAATTCAGTGTCCACAAATGACTGTGACTGGTTGTACCTCGGTGTCCCAACCTCTGATGGATAATGTATAAAAATAAGAAAGCATAGAAAAGCCAAATATTGCTCACTTCTAGCCTTCACCAAACAATTGGGAAAACACCATCCATGTCAAACCTCCACAGTAGGGTAAAATTTCAAACTCACCGCAAAGGTGTGCTGTCTAACATTACAAACCCCTGGCAAAAAGTATGGAATCACCACTCTTGGAAAATGTTCATTCAATTCCTCCATATCCAAGAATCTTTGCAACACTCCAGAGAGAGGTACAAACTCCATGCTGACCGCCGATGCCTACCTGCACCGTCCTACCAAGTTGGGGAGAGGGTCTGGCTGTCTTCCTGTAACCTATGACTCGGTGTTCCCTCACTAAAACTGGTGTCTCAGTTTATTGGGCCTTTCCGCATACTCCGTAGGGTTAACCCAGTGGAATACGCATTAAATCTTCCTTCCAACATGTTTATTTCCAACATATTCCATGTTTCCTTAGTAAAACCTTTGGTGTGTAACCACTATACCACCTCGGTACCACACTCTCACCCGATACAGGTTGAAAACCATGATGAATATGAGATACAATCAATCAGTGACTCGCGTAGGTTTCGCGGATGAATACAATATCTAGTTCACTGGAGGGATTACGGTCTGGAGGAATGCTCTTGGGTCTCATCCTCAGACGTACAGTTGTGTTCAAAATAATAGACATCACTAACCTGATCAATCACTGTTTTTGGTAGAAATTATATTTCTACATGGCAAATAATTTACTAGCAGGTGTAGTAAAGTAATAGAAATCCAACAGACCCAACAGTCATGGCATGCATGCTGCTGATTCTGTGTAATTGAATCACTAATTGAAAGGGGCATATTCAAAATAATAGCAGTGTGGAGTTCTATTAGCGAGGTCATTCATTCTTTGAAAAACAGGTGGCAATTATTGACCTTATTTAAGGAAGGAAGGCAGCAAATATTGTACATGCTGGTTACAGTGCATTTCTCTCTGAAATTCTGAGGAAAATGGGTCGTTCCAGACATTGTTCAGAAGAACAGCGTACCTTGATTAAAAAGTTGATTGGAGAGGGGAAAACATATAAAGAAGTGCAGAAAATGATAGGCTGCTCAGCTAAAATGATTGCAAATGCTTTAAAATGGCAACCAAATCCTGAAAGACGTGGAAGAAAGTGAAAAACTACCATTAGAATGGATAGAAGAATAGCCAAAATGGCAAGGTCTCAGCCAACAATCAGCTCCAGGAAGATAAAAGAAGGTCTAAAGTTACCTGTGAGTACTGTTACAATTAGAAGACGCCTCTGTGAAGCCAAGCTATCTGCAAGAAGCCCCCGCAAAGTCCCACTGTTGAAAAAAAGACATGTACTGAAGAGGTAACAATTTGCCAAAGAGCACATTGACTGGTCTAAAGAGAAATGGCGCAACATTTTGTGGACTGATGAAAGTAAGATTGTTCTTTTTGGGTCTAGAGGCCGGAGACAGTTTGTCAGACGACCCCCAAACACTGAATTCAAGCCACAGTACACTGTGAAGACAGAGAAGCATGGTTTCGCAAGCATCATGATATGGGGATGTTTCTCATACTACGGTGCTGGGCCTATTTATCGCATACCAGGGATCATGGATCAGTTTGAATACATCAGAATACTTGAAGAGGTCATGCTGCCTTATGCTGAAGAGGAAAGCCCTTGAAATGGGTGTTCCAACAAGACAACGACCCCAAACACACCAGTAAACGTGCAACATCTTGGTTCCAGACCAAGAAGATTGACGTTATGGAGTGGCCAGCCCAATCCCATGATCTTAATCCAATAGAAAACCTGTGGGGTGACATCAAAAATGCAGTTTCTGAGGCAAAACCAAGAAATAGAGAAGAACTGTGGAATGTAGTCCAATCATCCTGGGCTGGAATACCTGTTCACAGGTGCCAGAAGTTGGTTGACTCCATGCAACACAGATGTACAGCAGCTCTCAGAAACAGTGCTTATACAACTAAATATTAATTAAGTGATTCAAAGGAAAGCAACATCTTCAAACATTTTTCAGTTTATATAGTGAATGTTTGAGTTTGTAAAGAATACAAACACTGCTATTTTTTTTATATATTTTTCTTCATGTTTTAAATTGGAATAGAATGTGTAGTGTTCCCAATGCATTTGTGTGTATGGAGATAAAAGCTATTAGAAGGATTTTGAGCTTTATTCACTTTTTTCAAACACACTGCTATTATTTTGAACACAACTGTACATGCTCCTGCCTTCCTCTGGGCTTTCCATTTATGTTTTCCCCTCAAGCCTGGTGCCCCCGAGGGAGAGGGGTCATTAAGGATTGGGTACTGTCAGGGCCTACAGGGCACTTATACCCCCTTCCTGCCCAGGCCAATTTTCAGCTTTCAGCGCTTTCACACTTTGAATGACAATTGCGCAGTCATGCAACACTGTGCCCATATGAAATTTTTATATATTTTTTTAGACAGATAGAGCTTTCTTTGGTGGTATTTAATCACCTCTGGGTTTTTTATTTTTTGCTAAACAAACCAAAAACCACAGAAATATTTTTTAAAAAACTTCTTAGTTTATGTTATAAAAATTTGTAAAAAAGAGATTTTTCTCCTTCACTGATGTTTGCTAATGAGGATGCAGTGATGGGCATTGATAGGCTGCATTGATGGACACTGATAGGTGGCACTGATGAGGAGGCACTGGTAGGTGGCACTGATGGGCATTGACAGGCATCACTGATGGGCACTGAAAGGCAGCACTCATATATGGCACTGATAGGCAGCACTGTTAGGTGGCACTGACGGGCACTGATAGGCGGCACTGATGCGCACTGATAGGAAGCACTGATAGGTGGCACTGATAGGTGACACTGAAAGGCAGCTCAGATGGGCACTGATATGTGGCATTGATGTGCACTGGTACGCACTGATATGTGGCATTGATGGGCACTGGCAGGTGGTATGGATGAGCACTGACAGCTGGCACTGATGGACACTGACAGGTGACACTGCTGGGGCTACACAGATCATCAGGTCACACTGATCATCAGTGCCCTGATGATCAGTGTACATGTCCCCTCAGAGGGATGCCGATTACCGCCTCTCCACTCCTCACAAGCTGTCAGTGTGACAGCTCGTGAGGAGAGAAATGCTGATAAACGGCATTTCCCTATTTACATGCGATCAGCTGTGATTGGATACAGCTGATCACATATCCAAGCCGACATCTTCGGCTCTTTCTATTGATCTGTGATCCGCTGTGTCCGAGGGACACAGCACACCACCGATTGTCACGCTGAGCGCCCCCGGAGCCACGCATGTGCGGTTAGAGTAGGATGACGTCATAGGACATCCTCCCAGAACGGAAAAACCGCCCTGCGCCGGTCATTACCTTATATGGCGGGCGGGAGACGATTAATGAGCAGCTCTTTTCTTTCAGTGCTCAGAAGCTGCTCAGTTGTCAGTTAATTACCAGCTACTCGTGGTCTCCAGAGTCACTCACCTGGATACCATTACCAGCTGAATTAGTTCAGTCTACAGCCAGCCCCTTTTGCTATTTTAGCAGCTTAGCTTATTTCCTCCTTGCCCTTGCATGGTCTATGATCTTCAGTGTGTTCCTGCCTGTATTCCTGTGTACAACTCAGTCTGGCTGACTTCTCTTCCATTTCCTATTCCTGATTTTTGGCTCCTGACTATGCTGACTTCTGGATTTCTTACCCTGGCTCATCTGATTACCCACACTGGCATCCAAACCCTGGCTTCTGTTTTGGCTATGTTCCTGATCTATGTTATATTTGTTATTTCATTAAAGGTGTGATTTTAACTGCACTTTCTGTCTCCTCCTGGTTAATGGTTCCTGACAGTTCACAATCTTTTTAATCTGGTAATGTTGTACTGAGAAGTTAATAATGAAAGGACAAACCATTTTATTTTCCTTTTTCTCTAAAAGGAGCCAACAATGTTTCTCTATTTATGTTCAAAACCTCCTGTATATACTGATCCAGTGTGGGTTCAGCATAAACCTTCTCAAGAAATCTTTGTTTTAAGACTCTTGCCTGTTGTATGTAGTCATTAATATCTTTACAGTTTCACCTCATCCTCAAAAACTGTCCTTTATGGACACTTTTTAACCACAGAGGGTGATGGCAACTGTCTAACAGGATGCAGCTATTTCTATCTGAGGTTAAAAAAAGATTGATGTAAGTTTCTCAATTATTTTAAATTTAAATCCAGAAAGTTCACCTCCTATTTACTGTAAGTATAGGTTAGATTTACATTATAGTCATTATAATTCAAGTGAGACAAAGTTCATTAATGATTTCTCATCTCCACTCCATAGTAACATGTTATCACCAATAAATAGTTTATAAAAAAGTAAATTGTCTTGAAAAAAACATGTCTTTTCCCTATGCCTCTCTTTTGCAGATTGCGTGACATGGAAAAATCCAGTAAAGAGACAAATTCTTCCTGAGAAGTTGGGATATTTAATTCTGAATGGTTAATAATGGTATAGAGAGTCAGCTGTAACTAGAAAGGCACGTTGATCCACCCTACCATTTTTTAATTCATTTAACACCTGTTGATTATGCACAGAAAGCCAGGAAACAGGAGGTGCTCTTCTGCAAAGTAAAGCTGGAAGCCAGAAGTGAGCATTGAGGACAAGAGCAGAGAGGGAGATGGAGTGTGCTCGCTGAGAGCATAAAGCAGGATGTATTTTGTTGATAACACATGCTTTGTTCAGAAGATTCAGCTAAATTAAAAAGCAGGGGTAGCAAGGACTACTGAGCCGCACTGTATGTGTCAATGAACAGAGCAGGGCTTGGGAGCAAGCCCGCACAGGTACCCCCTTAGCAAGCGGCTTGCTATGGGAGCATTTAGCGGGGGGGAGGAACCAGGAGAGCCAGAGGACCCCAGAAGAGGAGAATCAGGGCTGCTATGTGCCAAACTATTGCACAGAGCAGGCACATATGGCATGCTTGTTATGTAAAAATAAAAAAATCAATTTACACTCACTTTAAGTTCTATCACATCTTGATAAACATTGACAATGGAAATTTGAAGAATTCTGCTGTAGCTTATAACTATGCTCCTTTTAATGTAAATGTAGCTACCAAAGGAAGTGTTCATCTTTTACAATACATTTGTGCATTCTTCATTGTCAGTCATTTTTAACTATATTTAGCTAACTATGTTTCTGCATTTTCTTTCTTTTTTAGTTTAACGGTCATCTTATGCACGTTTTACTGGTTTGCCAGGCATGTGCTAACAAGGAAGCATGAAGATCATTTTTTCTACTATTACTTTTAAGCAGTAAACCCTTATTGATGTCCTGCAACTATTTTTTATAGTCCCATATCTCTGTATGTTACAATTTTAATTTTTTGTTGTTAAAAATCCTAAAAATAAAACTCTCTCTTAAAAAAAAAAAAAGTTTAATAAACTTATAAAAAAAACACTCACGGCCTTTCCTTTCAGTACTCTCTCCTTGCATAGTTTGTATTGGTCAGACCACTACACAAGTGTTCTCATCCAGACTTATACTGTGAAAAGAAGAGAGGGGTTGTGTCCGACCAGAATGTTGGACTAGAGTGCACTGTTCTATGTAATCAAATTCAAATTCTAGTACATATTGGATTGCACAGTCATATCTAGACACACTGCACATACATATATACATATATATACACGCACACAATATATATATATATAAATATATATATATACATTATACACCCTGTGTATATAAAGTCATGGCCAAAAATATTGGAAAAAATAACTGAAATGAATTGCTTCCTTTAACCACTTGAGCTCCTGAGGATTTACCCCCCTTAATGACCAGGCCTCTTTTTGCTACTTGGCGCTGCACTAATTCAACTGATAATTGCGTGGTCATGCAATGCTGCACCCAAACGAAATTTACGTCCTTTTTTTCACACAAATAGAGCTTTCTTTCGGTGGTATTTGATCATCTGTGCGCTTTTTATTTTTCACGCTATAAACAAAAAATTTTGAAGAAAAATAATATTTTTTATTTTCAGCTATAAAAAATATATAGTAAACTCAAAGTTGGTTATAAATTTAGGCCAAAATGTATTCTGCTACATGTTTTTGGTAAAAAAATCCCAATAAGTGTATATTGATTGCTTTTTGTGGAAGTTATAGCGTCTACAATCTATGGTATAAATACTGCAATTTACGCCATTTTTCTGCTATACAGCGCTGCGCTAGTTTAACGGACAATTGCGCGGTCATGCAATATGGTACATAAATGAAATTTACATCCTTTTTTTCCCCACAAATTGAGCTTTCTTTCGGTGGTATTTGATCGCCTGTGCGGTTTTATTTTTTGCGCTATAAAAAAAAAAGGCTGACAATTTTGAGGAAAAAAAAACAATATTTTGGACTTTTTGCTATAAAACATGTCCAGTAAAAAAAAAATGCAAAAATCAAATTTAGTCATAAATTTCTGCCAAAATGTATTCTGCGACATGTCTTTGCTAAAAAAAAAACCCAATACGTGTAAATTAATTGGTTTACGTGAAAGTTATAGCGTTTACAAATGGCGGGAAAGATACTGGGATTTTTAGGGTTTTTTTTATACTGATAATGGCGGCGATCAGCGAATTATGGCGGCGATCAGGGACTTATGGCAGCGACCAGCGACTTATGGCGGGACTGCGGCAGACATTTTGACATTGGGGGGTACTGACTTGGGGTCACTGACATCCCCAAAAACACTAATACAGTGATCAGTGCAAAAAAAAAAAAAACTGACACTGTACTAATGGCAATGGGGAGGAAGGGGTTAACTTTATTTAGCAGGGAAGGGTTATAGGAGTGAGGGGAGTGTTTTACTAGGGGGCGGGGGTGTGTGCTGGGCGGGACAAGGCTGATCGAGAAAGAAAAACTGTTCTTTCTCGATCAGCTCATCTTCGAGCTGTCAGGGAAGTGACAGACAGCACAGCTACTGCAGCTGTGCTCTCTGTCACTGTTTGCCGGCGATCGCCGGGACATAGCCGCTAAGGAGCGGCTGTGACCCGGCGACTGACATCTGCGGCAGAGAACCGCGGGACAAATAGGGCGGCAGCGCGCCTCGCGCGTGCCCCCTATTTGTTTACAAAACACACGTCTTAAAACGTTGTTTTGCCTGTGAGTGCCGCCCTGCCGCCGTATATGTACAGTGGCTGGGTGGCATGCGGTTAACCACCAAGGAGTTTCTTACACCTCTCTACTGGAATTTAGTACCACTCTTCTTTCGCCAACTGCTCCAGGTTTCTCAGATTGGAAGGATTCCTTTTCCCAACTGCTGTTTTGAGAACACTCCACAGGTGCTCTATGGGATTGATATCTGAACTCATTGCTGGCCAGTTCAGTACTCTTCAGCACTTTGTCTGAAACCATTTCTGGGTGCTTTTTGATGTGCACTGTGTCATTGTCCTGCTGTAACACCCATGACCTCTGACAGAGACCCAACTTTCTGACACTGGTAGTCTTCAGATTTCATAATGCTGTGCACACGGTCAAGACATCCAGTGCCTGAGGCAGAAAAGTAACCCCAAAACATAAGTGAACCTCCACCATGTTTGACTGTAGGGAATGTATTTGTTTTTTTTAAAGGCCTCATTTATTTTTCTGAAAACAATAAAATGATAGTCTTTACCAAAAGGCTGTAATTTTGTTTCATCTGTTAACAGCACATTCTCCCAAAAGGTTTTTGGCTTCCTCAGGTAAGTTTTGGCAAACTCCAATCTGGCTTTTTTAGGTTTCTGAGTCAGCAGTGGGGTCCTCCTGGGTCTCCTACCATTGCGTCACTTTTCATGCAGAAGGAGACTTATAGTGCGAGCTGACACAGTTGTACTCTGCGCCTGAAGGTCAACTTGAATTTGTCTGGTTGTTGATTGAGGTTCTTTATCAACCATTCCAACAATCCTTCATTGCAATATTTGATCAATATATCTCTTTCGTCCACATCCAGGAAGATTAGCTACAGTGCAATGGGCTGTAAACTTCTTGACAATGTTGCGCACAGTGGACACAGGAACATTAAAGATCTCTGGAGATGGACTTTTAACCTTGAGATTGTCCATACTTTTCCACAATTGTTCTCAAATCCTCAGACAGTTCTTTTCAGCTCTTTCTCTTCTCCATGCGTCCATGTGGCACACAGAGACACACAACAGAAAAGTTGAGTCATGTTGTCACGATTTTAACTGGTTGCCAGTGTGACTTCTATATTGTCAGCATCTGTTAATTGATACAGGTGAGTTTAATTACAAATTACAGGAGCATCACAATCTTGGAATGAAATTATTTCTTACAATTTTGAGAAGGTGCCAATAATTTTGTCCAGTTCATTTTGGGGTTTTGTGTGGAATGTGTCAGATGTGGCTTTTTGTTTCTCCACTTTTTTGTATCATACCAATACAAACAAAAGAAATAAGAAAGAAATGCTTAAATATTAGTAATTGCAAAGTGGTGAATTATCTGCCAATATTTTATCTCAGGCTGGTAAATGTGAAATTGCATAAAATTTTCATTATATGTTTCCACAAAATGAGGCGCATCTGCTTTTTTAAAATAGTATTTCTGGGTTAAAGTTATACAATTTGACTATTTAAAGTTGTACAATTTATTATAAGCCTCGTACACTGCTGTATTGTTCGCGATAACATGAAATCAGTACATTTAAGTTAATCACTGTGTAGACACAACTCTTCATTGATTGGCTATAAAATAAGTAGTGTTTCCATACAGCATGACATATCTCTGATACTTGTCTTCAGCACTTAATCCACAAAAGGAACTACAAAGTACACTTACATAATTAAAGAAGTCTATTTCAATTTAACAAATACTAAAATTTTCCATAAAGTTTTTCAAATGGCAAAATGATTAAGTAAGTTTAGCCATAAGCTAAGCATTTTATGACAGAAGGCTTTGTATACCATGCTTGTTTATCTAAAAAAAAAAAAAAAAAAATTAAAATGTTAAACTATATGTAATATTAATAAATTATCTAACAGCAGCTTTTTTTCACTTGTTTTGCTGTTTTTAAATGTAAACACAATTTATTTTATTTCCTGTATACAAATCCTGTTTGGTACCTTTGTTTAACATTTAAAAAGCATTTGTAAAACTTTTTTTTTTATTTTAAAATATTTTGATTGTGACAGATTGTTCTTTACTTTACAATGGATCAGTTACCCTGATCCAGTAATTCTCAGTTCATGCCAACAAAGGACAAGTGCACCCATAATTAAAAAAGGATATGAGTTTAGGTTCTGCATTTCTCTTTAAAAGTATCAATTTTTAATCAAATATTTTCATTAATTGTGTCTTCATGGACTTCTTCATCTCAAACAGTACAGTGCACAGAATGGTGTACACCTTCCCCAAATTTAAAAATCAAGAATTTTAAGTGAGCCTGTAAATATAGGAGTTGCTCCTAATGCTTTCTTTTTAAAAGTTCAAGATCCAGGGCTGTCATCCGGATCCTGGCTCCCCTGCTACTGATCTGGAACAAGCATGCAATAGAGGAAGCAAGGCTTTTAGGACTTTACAAGATGCAGACTATGTTTCAGGTCAAGACTATCTTGGCAATGAAGTCAGGATGACAAACACAACTTTAAAAATGTTAGAAATAGGGGGCGCATGCGCGGCCGGCTCCTGGATGGCAGCGCTTTGAAGGCAGCTCCGTCCATCTGCCAGCACTAAGCGGCACAAACCGACCCTGGGGACCACAAACGCCTCACAACTCTTCATGAAGGGTGCCCGCACCTCTGCACATATGCCCCGCAGGAGGAAAACCCCGGGGCAACCCAGGAAGCTGACTCATTTCTTCCCGGCGGTCGGGCCCGGAATCCAAGATGGCGCCCGCAACGGCACACAGGGAGACAGACAGGGAGACAGAGGCAGCAATGAGGAGGACTACAGGGCCCAGCATATGGATCCCAGACTGAGGCAGCAGCTGTACCCAGGGGACCCTGGTGAGTTGTCACCTCCATTGTCCCCCACAACCAGCAGCCCAGCCAAATCTCGGCCACGTTTAGATGATGACCCTGGCCCTGCATATCAGGCCCTAAATCTCCCATCTCCAACGCCACACGCAGCCTTTACCGAATTTGATGCGTTCCCTGCATCAGACCAACCGCTGACAGATTTGCATGAGAAACATGCTCTCATCATTACGTCAGTCCCTACATGCTGATATTTCCACGTCGCTCAACCAAATTAAGAGCATTATAAGTCAACAAGAACGCAGAATACAGCATATAGAAACCAATATGGGAGATATCATAACGGCACATAATGATTTGATTGATGCTCACGCAGATCACACTTCGGAAAGTGAACAAATCAACCTAAAACTAGCCGATCTAGAAGATAGATCGCGCCGCAACAACATTAAATTTAGAGGGATACCTGAATCTGTTACTAATGAGACACTACTACCTTATCTACAACAGTACATCAAGCTCCTCATCCCAACGATCCCTGACATGGAGCTGGCGATCGATCGAGCCCATAGATTGCCCAAACCTTCATTCCTATCCGCTGCTATTCCGAGAGATGTTTTGGCCCGTATACATTTCTATCATATCAAAGAGAGAATCAGGACGGCGGCCAGAAATCCACCGCCACTCCCACCAACACATGCAAATATTAGGTTGTATGCTGACTTATCAAAAGCTACACTTTTCAACAGGAAAAAAATGGTTACCATTACCAAGGCCCTCAGAAACCATAACATAGCTTACCAATGGGGTTTCCCCACGAAGCTAACACCAAGGCAGAATATTCACGATCAAATCTCTAGAAGCAGGCCTAGACCTACTCAAAGCATGGAACATCATACCCATAGAGTCGCAGGGAGCTGCACTATCTTCCCTCCAACATATGGCGACAACATGACTAACAACGCAGATCAAGATACGTTGAGGCAAACTTATATTCACGCTCTTCCCCAGAGGCTCTAGTTCAATACCGAGTTACTGGCGATCGGCCTAGAACTGATGAAAATTGTTTTACGAGTTTACATCTGGCTTGACCCTTCTGACGGTCAAAGTCCGTTCAAACCCCCCAGTTTTGCAGTAGCTAAGGAAGCTACTTGGTTTGCTTGCATTTTGCGCAAGATTTTTTTTACTATTGTTCTATGTATCCCTTACCTTCCCCTAATGTGGCACCACCAAGTATTCAACTTGAACTCAAGACCTACTTACCTTGAATATATATGAAAGACCAGTTCTAATCCACCAATTGAACCTAATTCGCATGACACTGTCAGCAACCTCTCTTCTTGCATACGGCTATACACTGAGCCACGATTCTCCCAAACAACACGCCATTTAAATATACACCTCAAGAAAGGACCATTAAATGATTAAAATCACATCCCTTAATGTACGAGGCCTTAATTCTCCCTTCAAGAGATCGATGCTCTCCAAAGAAGTCCGGAAATCCCAAGCCGACATCTTCTTTATACAAGAATCCCACTTTGCCACAGGAAAAATTCCTAAACTACAGCTACACCAATTCTCCCAAGTATTTATGGCAACTGATACCAAAAAAAAGAATGGAGTTCTCACTGCCATTAAAGACTCTACCACATTCCGAACTATCTCAAGCATAGCCGACCCGCACGGTCGATATCATATCTTGGTGTGCCAAATAGACGATATCATCTACACGCTAGTGAATGTATACGGCCCAAACAGCAAACAACTGTCTTTTTTCCGCAAACTCCACAAACTCATATCACAACACAAACAAGGCAGACTTATCATCGGAGGCGATCTTAACATTATGGGCAATCCGCTCTTAGATTCATCTTCCACTAAAAAATCCACCAAGCCTGACTTTAACCATTTTTTAAATGACCACGACTTATATGACATCTGGAGATGTCAGCACGGCACTGAGAGAGATTACACCTACTACTCCCCTCCCCATCTTTCTTATTCAAGAATCGACAAGTTCATCACTGACAAATGGACATTACAGCACATGAGATCATCTAACATCGGTACCATAACTTGGTCAGATCACGCTCCAATCAGTATATCCTTGGATGACAATCCACGATCAGCAATACCACCCATCTGGAGATTGAACGCTTCACTACTGAGAAACCCAGAAAACCTGAAACATATCCTAGAAGCCCACGACCTTTTTTTTTAAACGAACTCTACTCCTGATATCTCTATTACTACACTTTGGCAAACATACAAAGCCTACATGAGAGGTATCCTCATACAATTGAATTCCCGCACAAACAGACACAGATCCCAACAAATTGACCAATTACTGACCTCTATCCGCGCACGTGAGGAGATAAACAAAAAGAACCCAAACCCTTCCACATCCCTAACCCTAGACAGAAACAGACTACAAACCATCCTACTCCACAATTATGATAACAATCTTCAAAAAACAAAAAACAAATTTTACGCACTAGGAAATAAAGCAAACTCACTCCTCGCCAAAATTGTCAAACAAAAACGACTTAAAGCTAAAATCTCCACAATTCAACACCCTAACACTCGCACCATATTAACAAACCCACAAGACATAGCTAACGCGTTTGCGGCATACTACCAAGATCTGTATAATATAAAGGATGACCCAAACACAATCCAACCAACAACTCGCTCCATTGGAAACTTTCTACAGAACACAAATCTTCCTTGTATCACTCCTCATCAACTAGAATCTCTCTCTACGCCGAACACCCTTAGAGATTAAAAAAACTATAAATACTCTCCCCTTAAATAAATCACCTGGAAACGATGGCTTTATTAACGAATTTTACAAATCACTAGCTCCCAATCTTACTTCCCACCTAGCGACCTTATATAATCACGTCGCAACCTGTGGGGAAATTCCCCCGGACATGCTACAGTCCATAATTACCACCATCCCAAAACCGGGCAACGATCCCCATTTAGTACAAAATTATAGACCAATTTCATTACTCAATACAGACATAAAAATCTATGCCAAAATAATCGCTCTAAGATTACTCCCATATCTACCTACATTAGTCCACCCGGATCAAGTGGGATTTATACCCAGTAGACAGGCCCCAGATGCTACAAGATGAATTATATCCATACTACATCACCTCGAGACCAAAAAACAACCCTCCCTTCTCCTGTCATTAGATGCGGAAAAACCTTTCGACCGAATTCATTGGCAATTTATGAACCTTACATTACAAAAATTTGGAATAACAGACTGGATGCTTTCAGCGATACTATCCCTCTACTCCAACCCCACCGCCAGAGTACTGACCAACGGCACACTTTCACAACCTTTCTGTATAACGAATGGTACCAGACAAGGATGCCCGTTATCCCCCATCATTTTTGCCTTACTCATTGAGCCATTAGCAACCAATCTTAGAAATGAATCAAACTTTACGGGAATTAAAATGTATCAACATGAGCACAAACTCAGTCTCTTCGCAGACTATATTATTCTTATGATTACAAACCCCTATAAATCAATTCATTCGATACGTACACATATCCGAAGTTATGCGGATGTTTCGTATTACAAACTCAATGAACCCAAATCATCTATACTCCACTTGCATACACCTATTGATACTAAAACTCTAATTTCCAAACATTTCCCCTTTACCTGGGAATCACATAGCATACCCTATCTAGGGATCAACCTTACCGCAATCACTAGCCAACTTTACGCAACTAATTACAAACCATTATTGGAAACCATCCCCCAAGAAATAAAAAATCTACGCACAACCACACTATCAACTTTAGGTAGAGTAGCAACCATGAAAATGTGTATATTACCTAAAATACTATATATTTTTCGGACGCTTCCTATACCAGTCCCTCACACCTTCTTCTCTAAAGTTCAAGCTACGCGAAATAAATTTCTATGGAATTCTAAAAGACCCAGATGTTCCACGAACTTATTATTACGCCCACCCTCCAGAGGTGGGACAGGTCTCCCCCACCTAAAATCATATTACCAAGCAGTCCTCTTAGACCAACTCTTCTTTTGGTGGCACCCAACCGACGAGAAGATCTGGACCAAATTAGAAAACTCCTTATGCTCACCACACTCGATGACAGACATACTGTATATACCTAGGACAGCCCTACCTAAAAATCTACAAACACACCCGTGTATCCAGGCTTCTTTAAATGCTTGGTTTGACTTTTCAGCCCACAATCAAGCAAACAAGAGTAATGTGAAAATTCCCACCCCCTTTTCATCCCTACACTTCCTCACTCCTCACGTAAATATATCAACATGGAGCAGCCTCGGTATAATCCATATCCAAGACCTCTACACAAAACACAAAATAGACCCATTCTCCGTCCTCCAAAAGAAATTTCATCTTCCCGACAAAGAACAACATACCTATATACGAATAACCCACTCTCTTCACAAAACACAAATACCACTTGAAATAGAAATTCCTGCAACTGTACGACAATTCTTCCAAAAGACACAATACCCTAAGAAAGGAATTTCGACTTTCTATTCACTCGTAACCGAAATACAGTTCACTACATACAACTCTTCCTTACTCAATTGGGAAAAGAATCTCTCCCAACCAATCACTCTAAACACTTGGGAAAAAACATTCACCATCACCTTTAAAGCTTCTAAATGTAGCTCCCATTGGGAGACATACCTGAAAATCCTACACCAATGGTATCTGACACCAACTAAATTATCCCAATTTTATCCTCAACATTCACAACTCTGCTGGAGACACTGTGGAGAAAAGGGATCTCTCCTTCACATACTTTGGGATTGTAAATCCCTTAAATCTTATTGGAACAAGGTTTTCCAGATCATCTCATCACTCACAGGAACTTCAATTACTCCAAATCCCGCCCTAGCTCTTCTCCACGTCGGAATAGACATATTCCCTGTAAGTGTACGAACTATTATCATCCACATTCTAGCAGCTGCAAAAATTAACATCACCAAACTATGGAGATCCACCTCAACCCCTTTATTATCCCGCCTCATTTCCGATCTCAACCTCCAATGCGAGATGGAAAGAAGAACCGCACTCTATAATTCCTCCTACCATAAATTTAAAACCCATTGGTCACGATGGTTAAATAACCCCAGTTGCTCAATAAAATGACTGCTATTCGAAAGGAATACAATACTTTCTGCCCACACTGAATTGGTGCTTACCCTCCCTTCCCCCCACTTCCTTCCCTGTCCCTCCACTATCCTCATGTTCTCCCCACTCTTATGCCCCACTAGTCTCCTAGAATGGTTCACAACATACGGAGCATACCTCTCATATAACTGAATCACAGAAATACAAGTTCCCCGGCCACTTGGTGGGGAATCTTCACTTTCCTTTTGTCTTTATTTCTCATATAATGTTATTCTCGATGTGAACCAAAATGTTCAACTATCTAATATTACTTATGTATGTTTAAACTTTAATAAAAATTATTTGAATATAAAAAATGTTAGAAATAGCAGCTAATATATTTTCTTCATGTTCCTATTAACATGTAGACCCTGAAAATTAACTTTTCTAATTTGTTCCCTGTTGGTCTAGAAAATATTCCACTGAAAGCATTTAGTTACACCCGAAAAGCTCTTGATCCTGTCTGAAATCCTGTGAGTTGATAACTTTCTGTACTATCTGCCTCTGCTGCACTGTTATCAGTTTTCACTGTTCCCAGCTCTGTGGACTACAGAACACCTTTACTCCACTCTATGGAGAAGAGGACATGGCAAGGGGTTCTGTCCTAGAGAGACAATGCTGTTCATCCATAGATACAGTACAGAGATTGAGCGCTGTCAAAATAGGAAGTGTTTTCTTAGCAGGATAAGATAAAAATTAAAAGAAAATCACCAAAAATTAAATTATTGCAGCCACCAGATGATTCTGCCAGTAACACACTTCCTATCCTTGGATGACAACGCTCACTCACCATACTGTATCGGGACCACAGAAACAGAACAAGGCTACAAACACCTATCTCTCATCTCTTTTTTATAACATAGAAGGGTAGGGTTCTGTAACCCTCAGAGAGAGCTGAGAACAATAGTACCTACAAAAACATTACTGTATTGAAATATTTTAATTATATTTCACCTAGCATGTTACTGTACCACTACTTAAATAAATTTCAAAATAAGACTCGTGTTTAAGTTTTGTGAATTAACTACCTTTACCCAGCAACTACATAACATGATGTCAATGACATGATGAGGAGATACAAAAAGGTTTGTGATTTGGCCCTATTGTAAGGGTGGGTTTGTATTTAGCAGTGACTCAGCCCTATTGTAATGGTGGGTTTGTATTTAGCTGTGAATTGGCCCTATTGTAAGGGTGGGTTTGTATTTAGCAGTGACTTGGCCCTATTGTAAGGGTGGGTTTGTATTTAGCAGTGACTTGGCCCTATTGTAAGGGTGGGTTTGTATTTAGCAGTGACTTGGCCCTATTGTAAGGGTGGGTTTGTATTTAGCTGTGAATTGGCCCTATTGTAAGGGTGGGTTTGTATTTAGCAGTGAATTGGCCCTATTGTAAGGGTGGGTTTGTATTTAGCAGTGACTTGGCCCTATTGTAAGGGTGGGTTTGTATTTAGCAGTGAATTGGCCCTATTGTAAGGGTGGGTTTGTATTTAGCAGTGAATTTGTCCTATTGTAAGGGTGGGTTTGTATGTAAGGGTGGGTTTGTATTTAGCAGTGACTTGGTCCTATTGTAAGGGTGGGTTTGTATTTAGCAGTGAATTGGTCCTATTGTAAGGCAAAATGGAGCTAGTACTGCACCAAATTAAAAATGGATTACCTCTAATTCGTAAATAATGAAACTGGAGGTAATTAAGACCAACATGAAGTTGGTGTACAGACAGATTGCCTGTACCTTATGAAGTATAGCAGAGCTACAATTTTGCCGCTGCGATCTCTTTCCCTCATCACCTGTCACTGGCTGATAAGAATGCTGTTTTTAACAGCAGACAGTGGGTGGATTCTATAGCCTATTGCAGGCTGTCCATTGGCTATGAATCTACTCACTGCCTGCTGCCAAGTACAAGGGAAGTGAACAAGATGGGGAGATAGTATCCGAGAATCAAGCACTGCCCACCCAGCTTCAAAATCCACAAGTGCTGCACTTTCTGCGTTACGGCTGCACTGGCGGTAGGAAGCTCACCTGCACGGACGATGGAATGGAATGTCTATATGGACAATACATTCTCAGTACACCTCCACACACCCCTGCCTCGGATATATGGCAGGCCCTTTGTTATTGCAGAAAGCACAGTGCTGTCTCAAAAGCAGCTGTCGCTCAAAGCATTTGGTTGTCTCTTTGTGTTGGAGCATGCAGCATGAGGACATCATGTGTAGTCCAGTCCAGGAGTGTACACATAGTGGTGGCCCTACAAGACAGTGTAGCCACACTAAATAGCAAAATGCAGGGGAAATAAAATTTAATGGATGAGTTTCCAAAAATGACAGCCTGCACGGAAAAAAGGGATTAGCAAAAATGTCTTTCGAGTGTGGGAGGAAACTGAAGTACCCAGTGGAAACCCACACAGACACAGGGAGAATATGCAAACTCCAGACAGGAAGTGCCTTGGTTGGGATTTGAACCTGCGACCCCTATACTGCCAAGCAGAAGTGCTATCCACTTAGCCACAGGTTACTTTTAACCATTTGTGACCAGAAATCATTAATTGCTAGAGGCCCAGACCGAATTAGCAGTGTTGACTAATTTTGTCTACCTAATTATTATTAAACTAATTATTATTATTGTTGTTACAATTAAAATCAATTATAAAACAATATTTTTTTTATATTCTGCGTTTTAAAAACACAAGCAATCAAATACCACCAAAAGAAAGCTCTATGCGTGGGAAAAAAAGGACGTACATTTCATTTGGGTGCAGTGTTGCATGACCGCGCAATTGTCAGTTAAAATAACGGAGCGCCATAATGCAAAAAATGGCCTGGTCAGGAAGGGGGGGTAAGTCCTCTGGAGGGCAAATAGTTAAAGGCTTTATTTGGTACTATGTATTAAAAAAATTCCTTGCTCAGATTT
This sequence comes from Staurois parvus, assembly GCF_062004578.1. NCBI lineage: Eukaryota > Metazoa > Chordata > Amphibia > Anura > Ranidae > Staurois > Staurois parvus. The sequence continues at coordinate 344,106 of NW_028319228.1, read as the reverse complement.
ATTATTGGCTGAAAATGGACAAAAATGTGATTTAAAAAACTGTGAAAATGTGATTATTATTTTTTTTTTAAACACTATGGGGGTTAATTACTAAAAGCCAAGAGTGAAAATCTGGTTCAGCTCACATAGAAACCAATCAGTTTTTTGTCAAAGCCTAATTGAACAAGCTGGAGTTAGAAGCGGATTGGCTACCATGCACAGCTGCCTCTGATTCTGATTGAACCAGTTTTAGTAAATCTCCCCCTATACTGTTTTATTTAATAAAAGTATTTTTATTTATCTTGAGTGTAGACCAAGGAAAGTTGTCACATCTGGACCTCGATAGAGCTGAAGCAGAGTAGTTTATGTCCTCTGGCATTCCATTACCATGCATACAAGAACAGTATCAATCTCTGTCTGTTGCTCAATACATACACACTTGGAATGGTCATTACTCTATATGCCAAATAAAGCTAATTGAGAGTGTTTCAACTGTTATTAAAGAGGAGTTCCACTCACGCTGTCAAAAAATAAAAGTCAGCAGCTACAAAAACTGTAGCTGCTGACTTTTAAAAAAACATACATACACTCACCTGTCCCTCGGTCCCGTGTTGTGTCCCCTGCAGCCCGTTTTACCGGCCGTCTTCTCTCCCTGGGCACCGGTATCTTCAATGTTGGCACCAGCTGTGACAGCTTGCGGCTTCACAGCCGCGTACCCACTGCATATGCATGAGTAGTGCTGCGCTCCATGAATGGTCCTGTAGGCTTCTGGGACCTGTCACGTGTCCCAAAAGACTACGGGGAGGGAGGAAGGGAGGACAACTTCCACTTCCGATTACCTAGGCGATCAGAGCAGAAGTGGGAGCGAGTACCTGTCAAATTCGGGTACCCGCTCCCCCCTTGCCCCCTAAAGGTGCCAATCCTTAATGGTGAGCGGGGTACCAGTCTTTAAAAGCGGAACTTCCCCTTTTGGGTGGAGCTCCACTTTAAGCAGCATATCTAATCACATCCCCAGAATGAGAGATGAAGACTAGAGGAAGAACTTTCAAATGTGTACACAAAATACATTAAAATATTAGAACAGCTGAGAAAAAATACATTTGAGAAAATGTTAGTAATATACAGTATGTATTCTCTGCTACTATACCACAGTAATCCTAAAACTTTGAGGACATCAACACCCTTTAAGAATAGAGTCATACAGTATTGCAAAAGAAGTATGTTTCATTTATGCAATAGACTCAAGTCACAAAGTTTTTAAACCAGGATAAGGATCTTTTTTTTCAGCCATGTGACTGAAATTTTCAAATCTATTGTCTGTTATTATTCAAAATAAGGAATCCTTATAGTGGTGATATAGCTTTGTGAATGTAGCCTAACACTGTGAACACAATAAAAGGATCTGAGACAATATTAAATGGACTTGTGTATCAGCCCTATGCAGAGCTGCTGTTAGAAACCACGGGGCCCCATACAGCCAACCTGACAGGGCCCCTCTCCAAATAAACACAGTTTACTATTCTTCCGTTATGAATTAACACAGTGAGTGATCGGTATTGATCACTCATTGTGTTCATTCAAGAAAGGAAGGGGCTGGTAAATGTGACATATTTACCGGAGCCTTCCCCCTCTCTCCATCCTGAAGAATCCTATTGTCTGCTTGCAGCTTCAGGTGAGGAGAGGAGGGAAGCCGACAGCACTGTGAGGGTGGGGCACACAGGGGGGTCTGGGCAGCAGGGGGAAACATATGATGAAGGGAGGGTGATGGGTGTGGGATGAGCAAACTATTATTGGAACCGATCCCCAATATGGCTCTCTCTGCAGAAGCTGAAAGCCAGTGGGAGGGAGAGAAGAAGCCAGCTTTCAGCTGCTGTAGACAGCCATACAGGGGATCGCTTCCAGTAATTGCCCCCTCCCACCATGCCAATCACCCTCCCTGCTCACATTCAATTCACCCAGCTGCCTGGGCCCCCTCGCAGGCCAGGGCCCCGTACAGGAGGACTGGTGGTACCCCCTTATCCACGGCCCTGGCCCTATGTAGTTGCTTGCTAAGAGATATCTGACAAAAGGCAACACAATCACAATATTTTATCATTTGTCAAATTGTTCAGATACATTCTAGATTCTCTAGACTTCAAGTAGCTCCACAATTATATAATCTAAAGACCATTACCAGTTAAACGGAATCGCAGATTAATTCAACTCTTGACCCCTAGGTTGTGAAAATTTGAATGATATCCATAAGCACTGAATACAAAATCAGTGATTTAGGCAAAATTGCAGTATGGCATATGAAATATGAACTAATTATTCTAAAGTCATTATTCAATTTGTTAAGAACTCTTTATAGCAAAGACTGTCTCATTAAAGTAGTCACATCTAGGCTTCTTGGTGGATAAATAAATAATTAAATACCCTGAGCTTATTGGGTAATTTCAGAAAACATTTTATAAGTGCTTACAACTGAAAGAGATAGTAAATAAAAAAAACTAAAAACAAAAAAACTAAATCAGACTGAAAGATGAAGTGGATTGATTAGGAACAATTTTGTTCTGTTTTATACAATAAAGAGACGAGCTATGCTCCCTGAGCCAATTTGCAGAGCAACCTCTTCTCGCTAATTGCTGCTAGACTAATGCAGAAGCACACTCCTAGGTAAGTAGAAAAATCCATTTACCAACCATGACATTTAAGCAAAGAACACATATACTGGGGTTTTTCCATTACCCTCCATATTAGCTCTAATACATTCCACCTGTGACCCTAGTTTAAGAGGTAAAATGTTTTTCTATACAAATTCAGATTTTTTTTTTTATAAAAAGGTATACTTTAAAATAGTTCAGATTGCCTAAGAACTAGATTATAAATATAAACAAATCCATTAAGTCTCAACAATGCTTTGAAAATTATTAATATTTGACAAAAAAAGTATCAGAGGAATGAAAGTAATTAAAATTGTATACAAAGTCATAGTTGATACCCTGGTTAACACTGATTTAAAGTTTAACTCTAGGAAATCTATAAGTGCTCCCTTGCAGTGGGGCTGCACCCATACTCCAAGGGTCAACTGCTCCTTTTTGTCTAGGGGACTTGGGCTTCAAGAAGAGAGGTTCAATTGTTGTTAAGAAGGCTTCCAGGTGCCCAAGGAAGTCCAGCAAGCACCAGCAACCTCTCCTAAAGTTGCTTCAGCTGCAAGATCGGGGCACCACCAGTGCAAAATTTGCTCAGGAATAGCAGCAGGTAGCTGTGAGAGCATCTGCACGCACCGTGAGGCAAAGACCTTTAGAGGATGGCCCAGTGTCAAGAAGGGCAGCAAAAGAAGCCACTTCTCCCCCACAAAAAAAATAAGGGACAGATGGTATTCTACTGCTGAGGACTGGGGTAAAGTAATTTTCTCTGATGAATCCCCTTTCCAATTGTTTGAGGCATCCGGAAAAAACCTCATCTGGAGAAGAAAAGGTAAGCGCTACCATCAGTCCTGTGTCATGCCAACAGTAAAGCATCCCGAGACCATTCATGTGTGGGGTTGCTTCTCAGCCAAGAGAGTGGGCTCACTCACAATTTTGCCTAAGAACACAGCCATGAATAAAGAATGGTACAAAAACATCCTTCGAGAGCAACTTCTCCCAACCATCCAAGAACAGTCTGGTGATGAACAATGCCTTTTCCAGCATGATGGAGCACCTTGTCATAAGGCAAATGTGATAACTTAGTGGTTTAGGGAACAAAGCATTGAAATTTTGGGTCCATGGCCAGGAAACTCCCCAGACCTTAATCGCATTGAGAACTTGTGATCAATCCTCAAGAGCTGGGTGAACAAACCCCTCCCCCCCCACAAATTCTGCCAAACTCCAAGCATTGATTATGCAAGAATGGGCTGCCATCAGTCAGGATGTGGCCCAGAAGTTGACTGACAGCATGCCAGGGTGAATTGCAGAGGTCTTGAAAGAGAAGGGTCAACACTGCAAATATTGACTCTTTGCAAAAACTTGTAATGTAATTTCCAATAAAAGCCTTTGACACTTATGAAATGCTTGTAATTATACTTCAGTATACGATAGTAACATCTGAAAAAAGATCTAAAAACACTGAAGCAGCACACATTGTAAAAAGTAATATTTGTGTCATTCTCAAAACTTTTGGCCAGGGCTGTACACACGCACACGTATGAACGTAAATGCAAGTGCTGGAGTCGTCTATGCTCATAACATTTATTGCGCTACCAATATTACATATCGCTGTGCATGTCGGAGTGAGAGCAATAATTCTAGACACTATTTTTACAGTTAACTCAAAACTAATGACGAGTAGGGGCGTTTAAAGCGTCACCTATGGAAAATATAGGGTAATGAAATTTGTTTCCGCTGGGCTCAGGCAATTTTATGACCTGACAGTTTGGGTATCTATTTACTCAATGCAACCTTTTCTTTTATATTTTACCAAAAAATTGGGTAATATGTTGCATATAACTACAGTATGGGCACTGAAACTTGCATGTGAATTTTGCATTTCTTAAACTGTTGTGCTAATATTTTGTAACATAAAAACTAATTTATTTTCTGGAGTCTCTGCTTTCAGAAAATATATAATGTTTGGGTTTTGTATATTTTATATAATCTTCAGGCCTAAAATTAATTTTTTTAAACATGTTTGCAAAAATAACAAAAACAGCAGCAAAAAGGGTTAAAAGTATAAATCATGGAAAAACGTTGGGATTTTTTTTGGGAAAGTAGTATTAGCACCTTATATTTAAATTACTGCCTTTGGACTGATGCCATTATGTACAAGAAGTGAGAGTCTTCCCAAAGGGGCTTTACAGCAATACCAGCCTAACAGATGTTCTGACCCTTTCCCGTTCAAGTATATTTTTGCTTTGGATAGACTTGCAATGCATCAAGGCATATTATCACACAATGTTGCTGGAGATGTCACTTTTAACATATGATATCTTATATTGCAGCTGAATGCATCAGGCCCACTCTCTTATCACTAAGTTATAGGTACACCTGTTTTTGATGCTCATACAGGACATAACGAATGACGCACAGACAATTGAATTTAATGTATAGCTTGTTGTTGATTTTAAAACAATGCACAAAGATGCCTGCCTTTTCAAAATATTATTTCCTGCTGGGAAAGTATAATTTAGCCATATTATGTTCTGTCACTTCTACTTTAGCAGACACTGAGGACCCGCTGAGCAATTACTCCATAACCTTATAATGAAATGCGGCTACCAGCAACTAATTATATTCTGAAGTTTATTAACGTTCATTCTTTAAAACTGAACCACTCTCACTCATCTGCATTGATTTCTAAAAACAATAAAAATGCAAACACATCTGAGGAGAAGATGTTGAAATGCTGGAAAATATGTGAATACTAAAACGCTAATATGGGATATATTTAAAAAAAAAAAAACCTGAAGAATTGCCAGTAATGCTAGTCAGGTTTCATTTTTTCCCCTGCAAATATTAAACAAGATACATGTCACTTTGGACAACAACTTTACTTATGTTCTTGTGTCTCCAGACTTTATATATACAGTCAGGTCCATAAGTATTGGGACATCGACACAATTCTAACATTTTTGGCTCTATACACCACCACAATGGATTTGAAATGAAACGAACAAGATGTGCTTTAACTGCAGACTGTCAGCTTTAATGTGAGGGTATTTACATCCAAATCAGGTGAACGGTGTAGGAATGACAACAGTTTGCATATGTGCCTCCCACTTGTTGAGGGACCAAAAGTAATGGGACAGAATAATAATCATAAATCAAACTTTCACTTTTTAATACCTGGTTGCAAATCCTTTGCAGTCAATTACAGCCTGAAGTCTGGAACGCATAGACATCACCAGACGCTGGGTTTCATCCCTGGTGATGTTCTACCAGGCCTCTACTGCAACTGTCTTCAGTTCCTGCTTGTTCTTGGGGTATTTTCCCTTCAGTTTTGTCTTCAGCAAGTGATATGCATGCTCAATCGGATTCAGGTCAGGTGATTGACTTGGCCATTGCATAACATTCCACTTCTTTCCCTTAAAAAACTCTTTGGTTGCTTTTGCAGTATGCTTTGGGTCATTGTCCATCTGCACTGTGAAGCGGCGTCCAATGAGTTGTGAAGCATTTGGCTGAATATGAGCAGATAATATTGCCCGAAACACTTCAGAATTCATCCTGCTGCTTTTGTCAGCAGTCACATCATCAATAAATACAAGAGAACCAGTTCCATTGGCAGCCATACATGCCCACGCCATGACACTACCACCACCATGCTTCACTGATGAGGTGGTATGCTTAGGATCATGAGCAGTTCCTTTCCTTCTCCATACTCTTCTCTTCCCATCACTCTGGTACAAGTTGATCTTGGTCTCATCTCTCCATAGGATGTTGTTCCAGAACTGTGAAGGCTTTTTTAGATGTCGTTTGGCAAACTCTAATCTGGCCTTTCTGTTTTTGAGGCTCACCAATGGTTTACATCTTGTGGTGAACCCTCTGTATTCACTCTGGTGAAGTCTTCTCTTGATTGTTGACTTTGACACACATACACCTACCTCTTGGAGAGTGTTCTTGATCTGGCCAACTGTTGTGAAGGGTGTTTTCTTCACCAGGGAAAGAATTCTTCGGTCTTCCACCACAGTTGTTTTCCGTGGTCTTTCGGGTCTTTTGGTATTGCTGAGCTCACCGGTGCGTTCCTTCTTTTTAAGAATGTTCCAAACGGTTGTTTTGGCCACACCTAATGTTTTTGCTATCTCTCTGATGGGTTTGTTTTGTTTTTTCAGCCTAACGATGGCTTGCTTCACTGATAGTGACAGCTCTTTGGATCTCATCTTGAGAGTTGACAGCAACAGATTCCAAATGCAAATAGCACACTTGAAATGAACTCTGGACCTTTTATCTGCTCATTGTAATTGGGATAATGAGGAAATAACACACACCTGGCCAAGGAACAGCTGAGAAGCCAATTGTCCCATTACTTTTGGTCCCTTAACAAGTGGGAGGCACATATGCAAACCGTTGTAATTCCTACACCGTTCTCCTGATTTGGGTGTAAATACCCTCAAATTAAAGCTGACAGTCTGCAGTTAAAGCACATCTTGTTCGTTTCATTTCAAATCCATTGTGGTGGTGTATAGAGCCAAAAATGTTAGAATTGTGTCGATGTCCCAATATTTATGGACCTGACTGTAGACATCTCTGAGATATGCAATGCGAAATGGCATCATAAATCTTCTCAAGTGGAGTAAACTGCTTCTATAAGCAAACTGGCTCTTCAATTCGCAGGCTTTTTCGCAATACGTGGTGAAGGTTCAGTAGGTCCAAACTTTACTCCAAATCAGGGGCGGACTGACCATTCGAGCACTCGGGCACTGCCCGAGGGCCCAGGGTCAGTAGGGGGCCCCATGAAATACCCCTGGTACCTTTTTTATAGGATTTTTTGAGTGTGGGCAAGGACGCAGGGGCCCCATGATCCCCTATTGCCCGGGGGCCCCATGAGTTGTCAGTCCGCCCCTGCTCCAAACCCTAGTGAAGCATGTAGGGGACAAACTTTTATATTCAAATTGTTCCTATTGTAGGGCTAATAAACAAACATTTGACAACAAAGAGGCATTGGAAGCCAAACACTGCCATGGATAACATGCACCAATGTCAAAATACCAAAAAAATTAACATACAGCAGAAAGAAGACCTTTTCATATAGATTAGAGGGCTACATTGAAGATACACAAATCCTTTAAGTTACAGGTTTGGGAAATGCGTTAAAACTGTACATGTTGTTACTGAACAGTGATGTTCAAAACAGCCTCAGAGACACTTAGAAAGTAGCTTACATATAGTAGCACACTTATCTAATCCATTCAAGTAAAAAAAAAAATGTAGGCAGTTTATACAGTGACCCATGTGAAATTGAGGACAACAATGTACCCCAGCTTGCTTACCGTCCCCATGTAAAATGCCAGGTTCTGTGGAAGGTTGAAAGGCTTCTGAGTTCTGTGCACCTTACCCCGCTTCCCCCCCAGGCCCCCAAACTTTAGGGCCTTTTTTAGTGTTTCAGCTGACAACATGCCTATGTTATCAGCATCCTCTACCTGCTAGCAAATAAATAATTTGATTGTTGGTTTATTTTTCTTATAAACCATGGACAGATTCTGTACATTATTCCTTTTCAGATAGCTCAGCAACATTACCAGTTTATAGTCATCTATTCATTTTTTATGTGTTAACAGTTGTAGTGATACAAACTCTGCTGGAACTGCTGTTTTTGAGAATATACTTTTTCTTTCTAAAAAATGTATTGTTAAAATAAAAAAAGAATGGGACACCACTTTTAGCCTAGATAGGCCCTAAATTCAAAAACACATAGCAGGAGTTTTACAGCTTTGTAGCTGGGAGACAGCTGCAAAAAAACTATTTGTTAGTGAGCAGACAATACGTATGCTTTTAGACTGCGTGTGCCTCAAATTTGGACACATGGTAGAAGTTTTCCCACAATAAATACAAATATGGCTTTGCAGCTAAGATACACCTATCAATAAAAATTTTCCCAGTGAGAGGACAGAAATTTTTAGACCTAACAGGCATCAAATTCAGAGTTTTCCTGCAATAAAAATTATAGTTCGGTACTGCTAAAAAAAATCCCAACAAGAGGACAAAGCACTTTTAGACTTACTAGGCCTCAATTTCAGAGACACATAGCAGGATTTTTCCTACAAAAACAGAGAAACAGCTGCTAAAAAGATTTTAGTTGAATAGGCAGATAGAGCCCTCTGACAGTGGGCAGTAAGTTTTGTTCCAGAATTCCTTGAAAGCCTTGATATTTCATTGTGTCCTACACATATTCAAGGCACCCCATGCCAGATACAACAGAGGACACCAAGTTAGAACTGAACCTCCTCCATGTTTTACAGTAGATACAGTTTTTATGTTTTTTGAAAGCTTCAATTTTTTTTGTCTGTAAACACAAGGCTAATGTGACTTGCCAAAATGCTCCAATCCTGTCTCAGCTGTTCAAAGGAAATACTCCCAGAAGCACTCTGGCTTGTTAAAATGCCTTTTAGGAGAATCCAGACTGACTTTTTTTTAAAGTTTTTCTGTCCTCCTGTTGAAATAAGAAGATGGATGGTGCACACCTTGGAGTTCACTGAATACAAAAGAAAAAAAAACTGCATTACCTATTGAAATGTGATCAATGACTTAACGTGTGTAAATTCCCTGTGAATGCTAGTGTATTGTTGTGATAATATACACATTTTGCTCAAATTCAGGTTAACAACATACCAAGTGCTAAAATAAATAGAATCACAATAATATACTAAAAGTAATCCTGCTAACAACACACAAAACCCAAAAGGTGTTAACAAAATATGAAACAAACCAATATGCCAAGGTCCTACCTTTCCTCAGACCTTGTGCTGCTCCATGTGCTGGCATCCATCTTAGGTGTCTGCAAAGCATTGATGGATCCTTTCTGCTTTCAGCCCTCTGTGGCTCCTCCCCCAGGAGGTGGCGGCTTATCACATATAAGTCTGCTGTTTGTGGCTGTCCATTGCATTCGTGTCCTGTCTGTTGCACAACAGCAAGCTCCTGTTTAGCTACTCATTGCTTTCCTGGATACCGACTCAGCTTTGGCTAAGACTCCTCCTGGCTTCTGATCCCGGCTCTGGTGACGATTCTTCCTGGCTCCTGATCCTGGCTCTGGCAACGATTCTTCCTGGCTCCTGATCCCGGCTCTGGCAACGATTCTTCCTGGCTCCTGATCCCGGCTCCGGCGACAATTCTTCCTGGCTCCTGATTCCGGCTCTGGCGATGATTCTTCCTGGCTCTTGACCCCGGCTTTGGCTACGATTTTCGCTGTTGGACTTGCATAGACTCTTGTCTTATTTTTATATTAATAAACCTACCTTTAATTGCACCTCGTGTGTCTGGCTCCTCGCTCCCTGACACTACACGAATGCCATGAATCCTGATGGTGCAGGTACGCCCCCGCTCGCTATGTTGGTTGCCAGACTTGATCAGCAGGATCTCTTATTGGCTCAGTTCGCTCAGGCGTTGCAGACGCTGCTTGTATGCACAGCGCACCTTGCTCCTAGTGCGATTAGGCCAGTTGTCACTCCTGTGGTCGCTCCCGTCGTTGCTCCGGTTGTTGCGTCTACCTTCGTATCTGCTGCCGCACCTGCGGTGCCCAGAGGTATGACTGGTTCAGCCCCCCTTCCACAGCGCTTTGGGGGTGAACTGAGTCAGTGTCGGGGTTTCCTTAACCAAGTGGGCATATATTTTGAATTGATACCCCACGCTTTTCCTACTGAGAGGTCAAAGGTGGGCTTCCAAATCTTGCTGCTCTTGGACAAGGCCTTGGCCTGGGCAAATCCCTTATGGGAGAACAAAAACCCTGTGATTCACGAGTTTGCCGGTTTTGTTCCCTCCTTCCGTACGGTATTTGATGTGCCTGCTCGCTCCGCCTCTGCTGTTAAACTGCTCATGTCCATGCATCAGGGTTCACGAACCGTTGCTGAGTATGCCATAGAATTTCATACCCTGGCGGCAGAGGTGGGTTGGAACAATGAGGCTCTGGTGGCTGCTTTCTCTCATGATCTCTCAGATGCGTTGAAGGACGAGATTGCAGCCAAAGAACTGCCTGTGGAGCTCGGAGCACTCATTTCCTTCCTAATCCTGATTGACACCAGGCTCAGGGAGAGGTCTTCACTTAAGGACTGTCTGCGGAGGCCTCCTAACTGATTGGCGCCTACGTTTTCTGTCCCACCCGTTCCTCCCTCTCCTCCCACGCCTCCTGGGGATGGTTTGTCTGGCGGTGAGCCCATGCAGCTGTGGTTTGCTCGCCTTTCCGAGGGGGAGCGGGCCTCTCGGCGTTGGGAGGGTTGCTGCCTGTACTGTGGTCTCGGTGGGCATTTTCGGCAGTCCTGTCCAGTTTGTCCGGGAAACGCTCGCACCTGAGATCCTGTTGGGGGCAGATCTTGGGTGGAGTTTCCTCATCCCCGGTTTCCCGCAAAGATAAACCGCTAATCACCGTTGTCCTCTCTTGGGCGGAAAGCTCGGTGAAGGCCCAGGCGTTGGTAGACTCTGGTGCTGGCGGGTTGTTTATGGACAGTTTGTTTGCTGCCCACTACTCCATTCCTCTGCAGGCTCGAGTTAATCCATTGGTCCTCGAGGCAATAGATGGCAGGCCCCTGCAACCGCTGCAGGTTACCCACGAGACCCTGCCAGTGGAAGTAGCTATTGGGGCTGTTCACAGGGAGTTGGCCTGTTTCCAGGTAATTTCTTCCCTGCACTACTCCGTGGTTTTGGGTTATCCCTGGCTTTAGAAGCTCAATCTGACCTTTAATTGGCGGTCGGCCGAGATTCTCTCGTGGTCTCCACAGTGTGGGGCCGGATGCATCCGTGGACCTATTAAGGTGTTGTGTGCCTCCTCGGACTCTGTGTTGCCCACGGACTATGGGGAGTACCTGGACATGTTTGACAAGGTGCGCGCCGGTACTCTGCCTCCTCATCGTCCATACGATTGTGCCATAACCTTACAACCCGGAGCCACTCCTCCGCGTGGCAGGGTGTATCCTCTTTCGGTTGCGGAGAATCAGGCCATGGAGGAGTACGTTGTGGATGCACTTTCCCGGGGGCACATTCGCAAGTCTACTTCTCCAGCAGGAGCTGGCTTTTTCTTCGTGAAAAAGAAGGGCGGTGAATTGAGGCCTTGCATTGATTTTAGGGGTCTCAATCGAATCACGATTAAGAATGCTTACCCAATTCCATTGATAACCGAGTTGTTCGACCACCTCAAGGGAGCAAGGTCTTTACTAAACTCGACCTTAGGGCTGCGTACAACCTCGTACGGATCAAGGAGGGCGAAGAGTGGAAGACCGCATTCAACACCAGAACTATGAATCCCTGGTTATGCCTTTCGAGTTGTGTAATGCGCCCGCGGTCTTTCAGGAGTTCATTAATGATGTCTTTCGTGACTTGTTGCAGCAGTGCGTGGTGGTTTACTTGGAGGACATCCAGGTTTACTCTGCGTCTATGGAGTCTCATATCCAGGATGTCAAGTGGGTGCTGCAACGGTTACATGAGAACAAGCTTTTCTGTAAGCTCGAGAAGTGTGAATTTCACTGATCCCAGGTTGCCTTTTTGGGCTACATCATTTCCGTCGTAGGATTCTCCATGGACCCTCAGAAGGTTTCGGCGGTTCGGCAGTGGCCTCGTCCCAGTGGTCTTCGGTCCATTCAGCGCTTTTTGGGATTCGCCAACTATTATCGGAAGTTTATCAGGAACTTCTCCACGCTGGCCAAGCCTCTCTCAGATCTGACCAAGAAGGGCAGTAATCCCCACAAGTGGTCATCCGAGGCCATCTTAGTGTTCGAAGCTCTGAAATGCGCCTTCACTTCGGCTCTGATACTGTCTCATCCCAATCCTGGGTTGCCTTTTGTCCTCGAGGTTGATGCATCTGAGACGGAAGTAGGCGCCCTCCTGTCTCAGCGTCGGTCGCCCGATGGACCCCTACTTCCCTGTGGGTTCTACTCCAGGAAGCTTTCCTCCACAGAATGCAACTACCAGATTGGAGACAGGGAGTTGTTGGCCATTATTCAGGCTCTCAAGGAATGGAGGCACCTGCTCGAGGGTTCTGCGGTTCCGGTTCTCATTCTCACTGACCACAAGAACCTGACGTATCTCTCAGAAGCTAAGAGGTTGACGCCCCATCAGACCAGATGGGCTCTGTTCTTGTCGCATTTCAACTATGTGGTCTCCTATTTGCCTGGCTCCAAGAATGTCAGGGCTGATGCCTTGTCATGGCAATACTCTGAGCTGTCCAGGGAGAACTATGAGCCAACCTCGGTCATACCTCCGGATCAGATCCTGGCTGCCATTCGTACCAGCCTGACTTCTCCCCTTGGGGAGCATCAAACTGATGCTCCCTCTGAGAGACCGGCTGGTAGATGTTTCGTACCTGAGGGATTGCGCATCCGCTTGCTGCGTACTACCATAATTCCAAGACCGCCGGTCATCCAGGGAGGAACCAGTTGTCCTGGGTCGTTTCTCGTTTATTCTGGTGGCCATCTCTCTGTTCCGACATTGCCTCATATGTAGCGGCATGTTCTGTCTGTGCCCAGAATAAATCTCCTCAGCATCTTCCATTGGGCCTTCTGCAACCCATTCCCAATGGGGAGTGTCCCTGGTCACACCTGGGCATGGATTTTATTGTAGACCTCCCTGCGTCTCGAGGCCATACGGTCATTCTTATGGTCATTGATCATTTCTCCAAGATGTGCCATTGTGTTCCGTTCAAGAAATTGCGGACTGCGCAAGAACTGGCTACGGGAGATCTTTTGCTTGCATGGGTTGCCTAAGGTGATTGTCTCGGACCGTGGGAGCCAGTTTGTGTCCAGGTTCTGGCGCGCCTTCTGCTCCCAGTTGGGTATCAAGCTCTCCTTCTCTTCGGCCTACCACCTGCAGTCCAATGGGGCTGCGGAGAGTTCCAACCAGGCCCTGGAACAATTCCTTCGCTGCTATATCTCTGACCATCAAGACAATTGGGTCGATCTCCTGCCATGGGCAGAGTTTGCGAGGAACTCGGCTGTCAACTCCTCCTCCGGGATGTCTCCCTTCATGGCCAACTCTGGGTTCCAACCCGCTGTATTGCCTGAGTTGTTCTCGCCACAGGACATTCCGGCTGTAGCTAACCATCTTGCTGCCCTGCGTTCCTCGTGCGGGTAGATCCAGAGGTCCTTGAAGGACTCGGCTCAGTACCAGAAGCTCCAGGCTGATCGTAGACGGTTGCCCGCTCCTTCATACCAGATCGGAGATCGGGTGTGGTTGTCCACTCATAACCTCAATCTTCGAGTGCCCGCACCGAAACTGGCTCCCTGTTTTGTTGGTTCTTTCTGCATCCTCCGCAGGGTGAACCCGGTTGCCTATGCCCTTGCTCTTCCTCCTGGGATGCGTATCTACAATTTCTTCCATGTATCCCTGTTGAAGCCTCTGGTCTGTAATCGCTTTACTGCCTCTCCGCCTCGGCCTCGTCCTTTCCGGGTCGACGGTCATGAGGAGTATGCGGTGAACCGCATCCTGGACTCTCGGTTGGTCCGCGGTCGGGTGCAGTTCCTGGTCCATTGGCGTGATTATGGTCCCGAGGAGCGTTCCTGGGTTCCTTCCGCGGATGTTCATGTTCCTGCCCTCCTCCGCGCTTTTCACACCCGCTTTCCACAGAAGCCTTATGTTGAGCCGCGGAGGAGGAGGGGCCCTTGAGGAGGAGGTACTGTCAAGGTCCTACCTTTCCTCAGACCTTGTGCTGCTCCATGTGCTGGCATCCATCTTAGGTGTCTGCAAAGCATTGTGGGATCCTTTATGCTTTCAGCCCTCTGCGGCTCCTCCCCCAGGAGGTGGCGGCTTATCACATATAAGTCTGCTGTTTGTGGCTGTCCATTGCATTCGTGTCCTGTCTGTTGCACAACAGCAAGCTACTCATTGCTTTCCTGGATACCGACTTGGCTTTGGCTAAGACTCCTCCTGGCTTCTGACCCCGGCTCTGGCGACGATTCTTCCTGGCTCCTGATCCCGGCTCTGGCGATGATTCTTCCTGGCTCCTGATCCCGGCTCCGGCGACGATTCTTCCTGGCTCTTCACCCCGGCTTTGGCTACGATTTTCGCTGTTGGACTTGCATAGACTCTTGTCTTATTTTATATTAATAAACCTACCTTTAATTGCACCTCCTTGTGTGCCTGGCTCCTCGCTCCCTGACACAATAATATTCATTAAATAAATATTTGCAAGAAAAAAAATAAATGTTTGTGAACAGTACTGTTCCGCTTGATCAGCCAAAGTGATTATTGGGTGCTGGCTCTTCTCCACCTTAAGACAAGTGATCTGGGGTACCCCACTCACAGCAATCAGTTGACCCTTTATTTGTAATAAGAAGGTCTATCGGCACTTATGTTGCATTAATTCTGGATGACACCTACTGCTTGGACATTACCTCTCTGAATACAAGCCACATGGCGTGTTACTCTAGTCTTCTTTAGCAGGGATCAACAGACTTCACTTGTTTTGTCGTTTGCATATGTCACCAATTATAAGGATTTAGTGTTAAGTGTAAAACTTTCAAGGAGGCAGTCCACTCACCAATTGGCAGTTTAGGAGTTATCCAGCACACTTTTATTAACAAAAAGAAATTCTTTTAAATCAAAATTTCCCACCCAGTAGTACAGCATCACAAAGAAAATAATAGCCTCCTGGCTACTTTGGTCAGTCGTGTTAGGCCCACAGTCTGTGCACCGACTGTAATAAGTCAGCCTCCTGGCTAATTGGACTACTTTGTCCCTCAGTCAGCTTCCACACAGACTTTCACCACTCTCAAGTAACAACCTAGTTAGGTTTCTTGTCATTTATTGCCACACAGGCCAGAACACAGACACACAGGGGTGGAGAGATGTTATACACCTTATACATTATGTGGTTTTAAGTAATATCCTTTATGGTCCTTTGCTCTCTCCTCCTGTAGCGCTACCCCCGGAGGGGCCACTTGATAAGGCTTGTCCACAGTAGTTGCCCTGACCTTGTAAGCCTCTAGATACCTCTGACACTCTGGGTTGACATATTTCAACAGTATAGGATAATAATGCAAGAGACAATTCTTTAGTAACACCTCTATCTTAGTCTTGTTCAAAAGAGTAAACCACGAGAATAATGAGTTTAGGATATACAACCCAAGTTACCACAAAAACAGAACACTGGTAAAATAGGAATAAGCAGTTAGCAACATTTAACAAATTATACAGTCATGAGTAGTAAGCTTCAACTATTAAACTGAAACACCAGCATTGAGAGGGGGAAGAAAAGGCTTGTTGACTTATCAGCTTCCTCCAGGCCACCAGCTCTACAATGGTGGATGCAGAGAATTATGTAAGTGTATAATCCAGCATAAATAGATATAATTATCCAAATTTGAATAGTGGCCTTATAAGAGAAAAGGTCCCTTTAACTAGAGATTGTAACTTGCGTTCTGTAATGTTTAAAGTTCCTGATATGGTGGTGATTGTTGACTTCTGCTAGCAATGGTGGGGTCCATAAACAGTAGTGAATACTGGTAATTCAATGCAGTTAAACAGATAGACTGCGATACTGCTCACAGCAAAGATCTCATAATATGGAGGTGTAAAGGTGTCTGTATGCAGTGTGTCTAGAGCAGGGGTGGGCAAACTTTTTGACTTGAGGGCCGCAATGGGTTCATATATTGGACCCGGGGGCCGGACCAAGAGTAGATGAATGATGTGTATGTGTCATCCATAGTAAGTATAGTAATATTCCCCCATAGTAATTAATCCCCCACATAGTAATTCATCCCCCATATAGTAATTCATCCCCCCTATAGTAATTCATTCCCCATATTAATTCATCCCCCATATTAAGTCCCCAAGTCCCCCCTGTGTCAATTCACTTACCTTTGCTCCGCGCGTTCCTCTCGCCGTGTTCCCGCACCGTTCCGGTGTAGCATGAAAATCTGTCTCCTATGAGGATCTGTCCCCCTCGACGTATCTGCGCATGTGCCAGTTTCAGGCATTAGCAGCCGATCGGCGATCTCCGGCACATGTGCAGATACGTTGAGGGGGACAGATCCTCATAGGAGACAGATTTTCATGCTACACCGGTCTTCAGGGCGGACTGTGAGAGGAGCCTATCGGGAGCCTAGCTCCGCGGGCCGGATTAAAAGGTCAGCCGGACCGTATACGGCCCGCAGGCCGTAGTTTGCCCATTGCTGGTCTAGAGTGATGACAGCATCAGCAGCATGGCCTCCTAGGAACAAGAGTCCTTGCTTGGGCCCTTGGCTGTTTGCAGGGATGTGTAGAGCGGTTTGTGTGAAGACTGGATAGTGACAGTCCCGATGCAGAAAAGCATATGTGATGCCAGTGTAGCGATTGGCATCTCCACTGTGCTGAACTTATGTGCTCACTGATGCGAGTCCTGAAGTAGTAGGCAAACAATCTGTCTCTGGAAGAGAATTGCAGTCTCCTTGTGTTCAGCTCTGAATCCCACGCCAAGAGAGCAAGCCAGTTCCTTGCTGTAGAATATAACTGCTCTCTCAGCAACCTTCTCGTTTCCTAGCTCTCTAGTAGTTGTAGTACAATCAGCAATCAGAAATACAGTATGTGTTGGCTATAGGACTACAACTTGCAAGGTTCTCTGCCATCAGAAGAACTGGATCCACCCTGATAACAGGAAGTGATGTAGCAGTCCCAGTACTGGGCAATAGGGGGAAAAAGGATTAACCATAGTCTCATCTATAAATGTCCCTGAAAGGCATAATGCACTAAGTGGCCAGTTCTTTTTGGGTTTAATTTTCCCCTTTATTATCACCTTTGATCTTGCCAGTAAAACACTACTTGTCCTACAGTGACAAAGCTCACCCTCTGTAGTGCAATTATGGAGGAGCAGCAGCATTGTCACTCTAAGCTGCTCTCCTGATTTGGACTACAGCACACTTGCCCCTCTCCTCATCTACATAATATAGGAGGTGGTCTGTAGTTCACAGGTGAACTGGGCAGGGCTAATAACATTTCTGGCAGGATTATACATTTAACAGTCAAAAAGAGAGCAAATAAAAGCAGTCACTTAGGGTTTACATACATTATAAATGCATTACCTTGTATGGCACCATAGAAAATAATACCTATGCCAAAGGCATCAAAAAATAATATACCTATGATGGACTGGAAACAGTTTAATGGAGAGAACGACTGTCAGGGATCCGGGTGTGACCAGAAATGTGTGGACGAACACAGGGAAGTAGCAGGCTTTAGGAACACAGACGTAGTCAGGGCTGGAGAGGTGGAATGGTCAGGCGGGCTGTAAGGTACTGTCAGGCACCACCCAGCGGGATCTCTAGTGACCCACAGAACAGGATTCCCCAGGGCGCGGAGTCTAAGCCCCAGTCTGCCTTTTCACCAGAGCCCCTGATGGTGGGGATGGACTTGGCGCAGGACTGAGACCAGGTCGCGGCCCCTGAGTGCACCCAACTGTGGTAGAGGGGTCCGCCGAGGGTATGTACCGGGGGAAAGCCTGATGTGAAGGGGCTGGCAGGTTTGGACAGTAGTCACTGGATCCGTGTGGGATGGATGGATCATCTGGGTAGCGTCAGGCGTAGTCAGGCAGGCCAGGTCAGCAACGTGCGGGCAGTGAGGTACCGGAGGAGCAGGCAGAGAATAGTCAGGGTCACAAGCCGGGTTCAGTAACTCACGGGCAGCGCGGTACAGAGGATCAGGCAGAAGGATGGTCAGGCAAACCAGGGGTTCAACAGGAGACAGTCAGCAGAGGTCAGGATCAAAGCAGGGTCAGCAACTAGGCATATAGGCAGGAACACAGGATACCAGGTACAGGGGCTCATGGGAAACATACACCAAGGCACTGACTGCAGGTCTGGCCATTCCTAAAATACACCTCCTGCAATCAGCCCCAGGTGTTGGCTGATTGCAGGAGTGAGCTTCTGGCTGCTGAGAGCACCCACTGGTCAGCCCTGGTACTGCAGCCCACACGGCAGGTGACTCCCACCACCAGTGCCGAGTCCATTCCTGACAACGACAATGTACTATTTTGTATATGTTCGGGCGAGGCGCCAGTTTGAATCAGGTCTACACAATGTCACACTTCATGGTCCATAAATCAGGTTTACACAATGCTACCCTTCATGGTTCAGAATTCTTGAACAAAAAGGGCCCAAAATCAATATGATATGTTGGCTTTTTTTTTTCCTTAGCCTGTTTACTTCCATTATTTGCTTAATGGTTTCATTATAAAAAGTCGAAATTAGATTTCAGGTGAAATGTATTTATTTTTTTCAGGTACTTATAGAGTGCTGTCAATTTACGCACACAGCATGTACATATATTGTACATTCACATCAGTCCCTGACCCTCAAGGGGCGTACAGTCTAAGGTCCTTAACTCACATTCATACATACAAGATCCAATTTAGACAGGAACCAATTAACCTACTAGCATATTTTTGGAGTGTGGGAGGAAACCGGAGTACCTGGAGGCAACCCACGCAGGCACAGGGAGAACATGTAAACTCCAGGCAGGTGGTGCCATGGTTGGGATTTGACCTAAGTACTGCCAAGTGGAAGTGCTAACCATTTAGCCACTGTGCTGCCTAAAGAGGCAAAAGGTAGGTCCTCTGAGAAAAATATTTTTTCTTCTAACATCCTACATGAATACCTTGTGCCTTAGATGAAGCATAGATGCAGCAGTTCATTATTTTTTGCCACAATATAAACTAATACTGCATTATTTTCTTTAGCCACCTCCCGTCCGGCCGTTGTATATAAACGGCCGGACGGTGGCAGTGCAGGGTCGGGTGGCCGTTTATAAACGGCCTCCCCGCACCCTGCTTGTGCGCGCTCCCTGGGAGTGCGCAGCACCGCGATCCGGTGCCCGCTGTGTCCTCCGGACACAGTGAAACACCAATCGTCGGACGGGACCTCTGTACGAGGTCCCGATCATGTGATCACTGATTGGCCAATCAGTGATCACATGCAAAGTAGTAAGCAAGATGTCACTTGTGACATCATTGCTTACTACGTGTGGAAATCTGTGAATGATCACAGAGGTCACATGGTACAAGCCTATTCACAACAGGCTTGTACCATGTGACAAGCTGTGACCAATCACAGCTCAGTCAGTACTTCTCAATGAGTGCATGAATGCACACAGAGAGAAAGAGAAATGATTGCTTTTACATCCTATATGGGTGTAAAAGCAATGTGTGTAAAAAAAAAAAAAATCTTCATCACCCCCCACAAGTAGTACAGTGTCACCATGGTGACACTGTACTGCTAGGGTCACAGTATGTAAAAAAATAAATAAATAAATAAAAAATAATATAAAAAAATAAAAATTTAAAAAAAATGTTTAAAAATTATAATTTTTGTTATAAACTAATTTGGATTTTTTTTTTTTTTACGATAACGGAATAAATTTTGGCAAAGATTTATGATGAAATATTATTTATTTGCAAAATTTTATAAAAAAAACACTTTTTTTCAAAATTTTTGGACATTTTCATTTACATAGCAAAAAAAATAAAAATCCCAGTGGTGAATAAATACCACCAAAATAAAGCCTTATCTGTTTCAAAAAAATGGTAAAAAATTCATTTGGGTACAGCGTTGCATGACCGCGTAATTGTCATTCAAAGCGTGATAGCGCTGAAAGCTGAAAATTGCCCTGGTCGGGAAGGGGGTAAAAGTGTCCGGTCTTGAAGTGGTTAAAGAGACAATGTAACTTTTCCCATTCGGTGACAGCAAAGAAACACCCTCAGCATGTTTCTAAAGGGCTATCCATCACCAAGAGCCTATGGGGCCTTAGTTTGGTAACTGGCTTTTAAAAATAGCCTAAATCTATTTTTAAAAATGCAGTTATTGGCCCTTTCACATGGGCAATCAGCGCGGCACAATAAGGTAAATGAGGAGCGAATTTAACACACCTCAGAAGTCTATCACAACCCAACAATGGCCACCAGAAGGCGACATACATATTATAGTGGCCACAAAGCTTTGTATCAGGACAAAAACAAACACAAAATGCGGTCATGTTGCTTTCGCTAGGCGATTCCATTTACTGATATGCCTCATAGAAGTGGATGGGGCTGCACTGCAACTATGTCTAATGGAAGCAGTTGTGGCAAAGCTATCGGCTGCAGACCCATTGTGGAATGCTGAGTCAGCAGCACTGCCAAAGTTAAAGGGGCCCTCCATCCTCAGTACAGGAGTACTAATTCAGTGTATTAATCAATACATTTGTAAGAACTGTATGGTAGATAAACAAGTATGCATTTTTTTTTTAAGATTCTGTAAGGAATATTCTAGTACAATGGCTGTAATTAACTGAACAGTCTGGGACTAGGTTAAGAAAAACAGGGACGGATAAGTTAAATAAAGAAGAAAGTGTCAACTTAATAAATAGCAAATCTTTCCAAAGATATAAACACATTTTTCCTGACTGCCAAACTGTATATGTAGCGAGGGGGGAACTTTTAATTTTTTTTTACATATATTTTTATTATATCCTTTTTTCTACTTATATTCTACTCCTACAAGGGGCTTGTAGACTTTTAAAGTTACTGACAACCCTACTATAACCCAACAAATGTGTTTTTACACTTAAAGTTACTGATGGGGGAAAAAATTAGGATAATATTTTAAATATAAATACAAGTTATGCATCATATACTGTGTAAGACATGAGAGGAAAGAAAAGAAACTTGTGGGTAACCTAAAGTTTAGCTCCACAGAAAAAGAGAATACATGCAGCACAGTGGCTAAATGGTTAGCACTTCCACCTGGCAGCACTAGGGTCGTTGGTTCAAATCCCAACCACAGCACCACCTGCCTGGAGTTTGCATGTTCTCCCTGTGCCTGCGTGGGTTTCCTCCGGGTACTCTGGTTTCCTCCCACACTCCAAAGACATTGTAGATTAATTGATTCCTGTCCAAATTGGCCCTAGTATGTGTATGTATGAATGTAAGTTAGGGACCTTAGATTGTACACCCCTTGAGGGTTAGGGACTAATGTGAATGTACAATATATATGTAAAGCACTGCGTAAATTGACAACGCTATATAAGTACCTAAAATAAATAAATAATACATGTTCTAAAATCTGCTTTTCTGAGTAAAGGTGCAGTGTTCCCAAAACTGATATTTTGGTAGATAATGGACCATTTGTCAGTTTTTATATCCATCAGTAATTGGGTCGGTTTTAGAGAGCTCTGTGCTTCGGTGATCTTCTTTGACTTCAAGTACATGATTATATCTGTTCATATGGAGGGCTGACCTGCCCTGTTGTAGGTTAAAAAAAATGGTACCATATTGTTTTACAATAGATTAAAATAAGGTCTGATAGAATTAAGATATTTCAGAAGAAGAGAAGATGTGTTAAAGTTCATATGGCCAGAAACATTTTAAAAAGAATTTCAATAGACACAGGTTAGGCTTCTTTCGAACATCTAGACTTCTTAACTTCAATGCCTCTTTTTGAGGATCTCTGAAATCTCTTTTGCATGAACCATATTACACATTAAGGTGAGCATCAAAGCAACTTTGTTTTTAGTTTCAGGCTTTTATTGATTTCCAGGTTTCCGTTACAGAGGACGCTTCTTGTCCTGCTGATAACAGTATTACCAGACAGGAAGTGAGAAATTCTGCAACGACGACACAAACAGAAAAAAAAAAATCTGAAAAGGAGTTCTAGCCTTACCATACTCTACTAAAAGAAATGTTTTTTATTTATGTTTGTTTTGCTGTTGGGAGAGTTTCCCTTAATTCCACCAGACATTGTCAGCCAGCAGAACAGGATGTGAGGGGAAATCTCTTCAAAACAGCCCCGAAAGAAATGAAAAAAGGTTTTGGCTGGATATACACTGTACCAGAATTCTGTTTAAATCTAATTCATGGGGTGCGACAGTTCAAATCCATACTAAAGTCAGTTTGAACACCTAAATAATTAAGTAGGAATTTTCCAAATTTACAGAAAGAGCCGGTACTCACTTTCTCAGAGCCTCTACAGTGGCAGTTCAGCTGAGCTGGCTGGAGTTTATACAAAACTATGCACACTCTCCCATTCTCCGTATGGCAGCACTTTGGCATAACAGTTTTACCATGTTTAAGAATTATTTTTTTGTAAAGCAGGTCACTTAAAAGGATCAGCATAACCCCCCTAAAACCTGCATCTTTAAAATGAATTAAGCAACAAAATCTTCTATAATTCTTCTATAATTCGGGGCAGCACAGTGGCTTCCGCCTGGCAGTACTAGAGTCGTTGGTTCAAATACCAACCATGGCACCACCTGCCTGGAGTTTGCATGTTCTCCCTGTGACTGCATGGGTTTACTCTGGGTACTCCGCTTTCCTCCCACACTCCAAAAGACATGCTGGTAGGTTAATTGGCTCCTGTCTAAATTGTCCCTAGTATGTGTATGTATGAATGTGAGTTAGGGACCTTAGATTGTACGCCCCTTGAGGGTTAGGGACTGATGTGAATGTACAATATATGTATGTAAATTGCTGCGTAAATTAACGGCGCTATAGAAGTACCTGAAATAAATAATAAAGAAAATAATAATTCTGTCCTCACAGATTCACTTTTGGATAAAAAAATGCTATAAAACATATGCTACAAAAAGGAAGGCAGCTGCCAATAATCAACTTTAGGGCAACTACTAATACAACACTGTGTTCATGCAGCTTTTTTTTTTTTAAATCTTAGACTCAGATCTATTAAGAATATAAGGATAAAGGAAACAATATTATTTAGTAAACCATGTACAGAAAATGACTGCCAAAATAAATGGAATACAGAAGGCATGTATCTTTATTGTATGTATCTTTTATTTAATTTTTTTACTGTATAGGATATACATTTTATATAAAAAAAACTGTACAGAATACAACTATCCATCAAACTAAAACACAATCGGGAGAGAAAAACCTATGAATTACAGGTAATAAACAGTAGTCCGGTAATATAAATGTGAACTTTGCATATATATTTCTTTGGTCTGGAAGCTAAGCTTTATAATGGGCCACAGTTAACAACATCTGGCACTGATAACATCTTTAATGAAAATCCTTACGTTTTGTTTCCTACTAGGTTTCCTGCAAGAATTATTCAGATATATTAATACATTTTTTTTTTGTATACTGCATAGTATAGGTGAAAAATATTAATATCACATCACCATGCGCAACTAAAACAAACAGACCTATATGTGAAAACTTTAGTGTAGTGTGAAAATTTAAAATTTCAACTTCTCTACTTCCCAAAGGAAGCCTGTACTTCAGGAAATATAGAAGCTAGTGTGTTTAACAGGCTGAAAATGCAGACAATCTGAAAAATAAAATTTTTAAGAAACTCCAGCATGCAGGTCAGTTTTTTTGTAGAACTTTCCCATGTGAGACCGCTTGTTTCAAACCTAATGGCCTGTAAATATTTTAAGTGCTTGAGCAATTTAATGCAGATGCCAGAACTTCATTTTTATAACAACAGGAAATTTTATTGATAAGTATCAGGAAAGTTGTTTTTCTTAACAAACCTGGTATAATTAAATCTCAAATGTTAAACGCTAAATCTAAATTTGACAGTCTGGGCATATGTCCAATTGAAGGAAATGAACAAGCAGTGCAAAATCTTTGTCACAGGCATGTTGTTTAAAAAAAATTGAGGATATATTAGGGTGCCCAAAGAACTGGCTAACAAAAAGCACACAGATTTTTGGTAACCATTTCTGATAAGGTCAAGTAAGAGTTAAAAGAGAAGTATGGCCTTCGTGTTTTTTCTCAAATTATACTTACCTAGCTGTGCCCTGCCAGCTCTAAATGTGAGAACTCAGCGATCACATGACTGCCGATTTCTTACAGCTGCTCTAAGTCAGTTTCCACTATTTGCTCTGCCCCCTCCGCACACTGGGGCTCTGGGCTGAGGACGGGGAGGGAGTCGCTGACTCAGGCTCTCAGCAGTTTGCTGAGAGGCTGAGCCAGGTGCAGCTCCAGACTCTTGGGTGGATCCCAGCTTTAAAATCAGAATCTTTCCCCAGCCTGGACCAGTTGAGTGACAAAAGCTGGCAGCGGGATCCACAGGAGAAGTACAGCCAAAAGAGCTTTGGCTGTAATTATCCTTTAACATCTTCTCAATGTTGAAAACACTAATCATACACATGGTTTCGCCAACCTGTGAAAGCATTTCTAAGTTACTGTCCATTCCATTTGCTCTGGATGGTACATTCAGCATACCTAATCAGCATTGTACTTTTGGCCAAATTTTGCAGAAAGCTCTAGCTCTAAGCCATACAATTCAAGCTAGCCAAAGTACAATCTGCTCATTTAGCCCTGGTTCACACTGATGCGGTGCGGAATTCGCAGCATTTTCGGTGCGAATTCCGTATCGCATCAGAATCGCACCCTGTTCATGCGAACCACTGCAGGTGTGTATGTTAAGTCAACAACACGGTCGGTCCGCAAAACGCAGTGCGATGTACAGAATCGGATCGCATAGGTGTGAATATCCATGTGATCCGATTCTAGTGCGGACCAAAAAAAGGGTCATGCACCTTTTTGGTGCGGGTGCGGTGCGATTCGATCCATACAAAATGTAAGGCTCCAATCGCACCGCACACAAATCGCATGTGATTTGCACAGGAATGCGGTGCGGTTCCTGTGCGAATCACATGCAATATACCGCAACGCATATATGAGAACCCAGGCTTAAGGAGATCTTGTAAAGAATTGAAGATTTGACTTAAAGCTAATCAGGTAGACCACTGCAGATTTGTTGGGAGTCTACAGGATATTATGCAATCAGACTGTGAAAGGTGTGTGTAGCTTTACATACTATAGCAGTTTATTATAAAAAAAAAGTAAGGGGCTAAAGAATAAAAAGGAATTATTATTCTATGTTTAACCTCCTTATTAATGCCAATCTAGTTTCTTCAGTGACATCCTGTAAAGCCACAACTGTTGGGGGCTTGCATGAAATGGTCATTATCCCACAGAAGTCAGTAAGTTCTGTTTGGCATTTCAGAATTCCAGACTTAAGTCTGCTCTGCTGGGTAGGGTCCTTTTTAAGCTTTTTCATCTCAGGCACTGAAAACCCTATGAGTTTTGTAAGGACGTCATTACTGATTTCAACATCCAGGTAACCAGTTCCATCAGATATTTTGGCCTGTACACTCCAAAAGCCACCGCTGCTTGTGAGATTTCCAATAAGAGTTACAATAAAGGCCTTTAGCTTTATCTGTTTGAATGTACCACTTTTGTCATCAAAGAGAACAGACAAATAGGTAAACGGAGGACTATCCAGCTTCACGGAGACAATCTGACTGGTAGATGGCGCATTTGAAGTGACAGCTGTAGGAGTACACCCTTCTGTAGAGGCATTCTGATTTCTATTTATAGGCTCTGCCTGATTCATAGATATCTCTTCTAATTCTCTCTGAATTTCTTCCTCCAAAAACAACTCATCATCTAAGTCATACACTTCCTCAGATTCATCTCTCACAATAACCTGAGGAGGTTCATTAGAAGTTGGAATATAGGACTGTCTTGTACTTGGCATATACAATTCCTGGTCCTGCAGTGAAACACTTGTGCTGTAATTTGAGCTGTCACTTCTACTATGATACCCACTTTCAGGAATTGTGTTGTTGTTGAGGGTTAATTCATCATTATCAAGGCTTGCCAACAAATCTTCATCTGATATCCCTAGTTCTTGCTCTATTGCATCCTGTTGCCTTACTGCACTCTGAGCTTGCCCAGGTGTCCTCTGTGGCACAGAGTTTTCCTCTATTCCAATCAGTCTTGAAAGAACTTTTACTTGTGAATGCTCCTCTGAAAGAGCTTCTACTTCTCCTCCAAGCACTTTCACATTGTCTGGTTTAAGCAGCAGGACACCCAGGCGGCAAGAAATAGTACCCTGTAGCAATATTTTGGTGCCTGGTGGAAGCCCAACATGAAGAGCTGGTAGAGGTTGGTATTCCATCCCTTGAACATTTTGTGTTCCATCAGTCAGCTGCAGCATGAGCATCCGGGTTGGTTTTGCTTCCCATGGCTGCTGTGTTACTTGTGTTTTAGCAGTAACCTGGTCATTTCCATTGCCTCGTCCTCTTATATTTTGAAGCTGTGAATATGCAGGTAGGCTGACATCAACCAAGGAGTCTATTTGTGTGGCATAAAACCCATTCAGTTCAAATTTTAGAGAATCCAAGATACCAGTGGGCAACACTGGGAAATCCAAATCTCTTAAGTCTGCAAGAAGCCATTGCTCAAAAACCTGTTTATTAATTTCAGCCTGAGAAGATAAAGAACCACCATTTTCCTCCAGAATCCAGTTAATGCAAGCTTCTAACCAGGGATCAGGTACTTTAACATGCCAAGTAGATGACAGCCATGTTTTGACTCTTGTAGCATATGTACTCATTTTTGTTGAAAGCCTAGAAAAAGGACAATGAGATACAATGTTAAACCTACAAAAACAGTTCAACATATCAGTAATAGAGATGAAGGGTTTTTGCAAATCAGGGAATTTCTGATTTTCTCTTTATTTGTCCCTAATATATTAATTTAGACTTATTTGATTCGTTAATCATGTTTCTTGGCTTTTTGTGGTATACTATGGATAAAAGGAGGTGTTGCATGTGGTCATCTTCTGGTATTCTCCATACATCCAAATGAACAGAAGCCTAGGTGCTCAGTTATTGGTTGTTTTACCCCTAAATTTTATTTCAAAGTTACAGTGTATCTAAAACCAAAACTTTTTTTAGTTATAGAGTATGGAAGAGTTTGAATTACTGTTACCAAATACCCGAGTCCCTGCTAGGGAGATTTACCCTCTCTAGTTGTCCTGTTGATCATTGTCACTGGGATTGAAAGTGCGAGAGATTCTTCTATTTGGAGTTTACACCATTACAAGAACAGAGGGAAGATCTTACACCAGGGATACTTGTTCAAGTGACAACACTCTAATATGCAATTGGCCTTAAAGTGGTATTAAACCCAAACCCAAAAATGTAATATATTGCAGCTTGCCAATCAGAAGATGTGGTGGCTGCCTTTGTTTTCTTTATTAGGCTTTTTAGCTTTGTTTTTCCCTGGTGACCTGGTCAGTAACACACCTCCTGTATTAGTGTACCCCCACTGCACTGTGGATGAAGGAGCACAGAGGCACCTTTGGACAGCAGCATTGCTAATCTGAGGGAGGGGAGTGTTAGATGTATGAGCAAATTTAAATACTCTAACAAACTGAAGCTGAACACCAGTTAACACTTTATAATCAGGTATGGCAAACAGTTTTTTCCTTTTGAGATAAAGGTTAAATCTGATTATTGTAAGCAGCCCTGTCAGTAGTAAATGATTTGTCTCATCCCTGTAACTGGCCAGATCACCAGGTGAAACTAAAGGAAAGGAAACCTAAACAAGAAAACCACTGCAGCCATCACATCTTAGAATTGGTAAACTGCAATATAATAAACGTTTGTGTTTGTATTTAATACCGCTTTAATTCCAAAGCTTTCCTTTCACTTCCCGTTGTGTTTACATGACAGAAAGTGAAAGGAAATCTCATGAATGGAACACAGCTGGCAAAAAACGTGATGTTATAACCATTACCTTCTCTATCCAAATTTGAAAAACAAAAAAAGCGAAATTGGCTTTAGCTATACTTTCATTCTTGCACTCTGAAGAGGTGATTTGTTTTCATAGCCCAAGCCACCACAAACATCAATTTACCAAGCACTAACTTCAATATAGTAAAAGTGTTAATGAGTTGTTTGAAGTTCAGATCTATTCACTGCTTACAGTCAGGATTAACACTTTTTGAAAAGTCCAACAAGTGAGACGTACCAGAAATGTTCAAAATGACCCTCCTGGCACCAAGGAGGATGTCTTTTTTTTAAATTCTACTAGGTCTTTATAATTAGTTAGTACCATAAAACCTATTTCTTGGAGTCCATTAAGGGACACAATAATTCAGATATAGTCAGGTTATACTGCTATCTTCAGGAGGTTTGAACACTGGCAAACAGAAAAGCTACTAGTCAGTCCACATATAACCTCTCTTTTTCCCCGCATACCTGTTTTTTTAGAAAAGCAGTACCAAAGGGAAAAAAGAAAAAGAGTGGTGGAACCTTTGTCCATCAATGTTCTATAAGAAATAGACCACTAACATGCCCTTAAGAAAAGACTGAGGACTGTCTGAAACTCAGAATCACCTAAACAACCAACAAAGCAATCTAAAACTGATGAGCTATAAAGCCTCCTACAAGACAAGGGAAGCTGCTAACAACTAAGGGGAAGCCAACCTGGTGCTCAGGATCAGGACAAAGGAGATGACTGCCAGAGGGGAATGAATCCACTCAAAAGAACATTGAGAAGGGCAGGACAAAGGAAGGCATTGAGATAACCTTATGCAAGAGACTTTGGATCAACCACAGATGGAAGATCTATACCCAGGTCCCATGAAGTCCTCTAGATGTACATCATCTTCAACAAGGGACATATGCAGCAGTGACCCCATGTGCTCCACCTGCTGGCAGTCCATGAGATGCAAAGCTCTTTGGTGATGATTTCAGCCTGCCATGCACGAAAAGAGGAACAACCAGGTATGCAACCCTTTGCTTTGGTATGAAGACTATCAGTTGAAGAGAATCACATTCCAATGCACTGTCTTTAGGGGAGACAGTGCAGCCAAAACTAGTACTCTATCATTTTCCAGTGTAAAGACTAGACTACTTGTCACACCTAATTAATATCCAACATAGTCTAACCAAGGGAACTGATCCAAACTGACTCAAGGCAGGGTCCCTCAATGAAGAGGGAACCAGACAGAATCCCTAAGTATAGACACACCATGGTAAGTCATATCCAGGGTGGGGAGAAAATGCCACCCTGGTCAGACTGGAAAGCCAGGGATTACCTGGTGCACAGAGACAATCTGGATGTCTTGCTCAGAGCCCAGGCTCATAGAAATAGAAACCTGAGCTCTGAGGGGCTAGAATGACTGAGAAGAAGAGACAATCCTGATATGGGATTCCCCCAATGCCCTACACACCCCAGAAGTCTCTCTGACTGTAGATGAAGGATTCTGTGGCACACACATTGTGTCAGCTGGTGACAGGTAGCTACTATCAATAAACAACTACAAGTCACTAACCAATGGAATCGTGCATGTGTTAGGCCCTTTAGAAGGGTGCTGAGTGCAGGGATCCAAAAAGGTGACCCTTCAAAGTGGGTAATCTGGGCACCCCATAATGGGGGTGTTGGGATAGGGCACTAGGGTGAACACAAAGATTAACTGCGCCAAGGAGTAGTGGTGCTCCCGAGGGAGTCTGGGGGGGGGGGGGGGGGGTTAGGTCCTTGTTTAGGTAGAGGATAGCTAGAATTGGTCCCAAGTGACATTAAAGGTTGAAAGTCCCTCTGGACTGGAGAGGAATGAGTTTATCAATTAAGGGGGGGGGTGCAGGACCCTTCAAGGTGTTTCCAGTCCACACAGAAGAAGAAGTAAAATAGCAGGTGTAGTGGCAAGAGTTTTGCAGCGGAGAGTTAAAAAAAGACCAAAGCAGGCTGAGCTTCCAAATGCAGGGAAATAGGCACTGCATCAGTAAAGGTGGAAACAACCCCTCCTAAATAAGGAGCAGGAGCCTGCAGTGCTTCCTCAGAGCTTGTTGAGGCTTGAACCAGAGGTGGTTTAGAGCTGAAAGAAATTCTGCTGCATATAATATGATGTTTTTCAAGACCAAATGCATAACTTTCAGTATTTCAAATATGAACCTCAAGGGTATAATTCGATGCTCCAATCTAACCTGTCCTGCAACTTTGCTTAAAGTTAACACCTCTCAACTGCATTGCACTTATTACGTGCTCAAACACTAGAAAAATGCTCTTATAACACTGAAAACTATTCACAATTTCAGGACTAATTTACAAAGAAAATTTATTTAGAGTATGTAAACCCAACATTTCATATTCCTGATATGTACCATGTACTTGTATGAAAAAGTATCCTGTTTTTTGCATTGCTTCCTTTGTGTGAAATTCCTGGTGTTCCTGCCAGTCTCTCCGCTTTCCTATTAAAAACTGAATACACTAGGCTTGAATTCAAAGCAAGGTCAGTTCTCTAGCAACACATAAATGATGAGGTTGTGCCAAGAAAATAGATACCAAGCATGTCAAGCCTTTGAGTTGCATGCACCCCTCGAACAGCGAAAAACTTCGGTACCCTTAATTTCTCATAGGAAATGCTTTAAAAGTCCCCACAGGCCATTAGTTTATAGTTAACCTTGAGTAATGGGCCTAGAATTATTATCCTCACTTTGACACAGGGAAGGTGGGAGCAGAAACTAGAAGTGATGTTATATATCTTGCATCTGAGACCTTACTGGGTAGGGGAAATTCAGTGAACAAACATTCACTAGTCTCTCTCTCCTCTATCCAGCGACAACCGCGACGTGCATCTTGGGCACGCAAGTTGAACAGTGGAGCCCGGGATGCATGGCAGGGAAGGCAGCACTCGTAGGGGTCAATGAAAGCAAATCGACAGCTGTAGAGTCCGCTGCCACCAGCATATGCTATTCCTAGATTGTAAACTCCAAGGAGCAGAGCCCTCTAATCCCTCTTGTATTGAACTGTATTGTTACTGTACTGTCTCCCTCCATAATGTAAAGCACTGAGAAAAAACTGTTGGCGCTATACAAGTCCTGTATAATAATAATATAAATAAAGCAAAGCAAGAACACCATCCCATCTCCTCTAACTAATTACCAAGACGTTTTTTTCCCTAACTGTCCTTTTGACTCACCTGCAGCTGCAGTTACTTGATGTTCAGGTCCCGAGTCTACTCACCTCTTTTGTTTACATCTGGTGTACACGTCACGATCTGTGTGTTCAGGATATTTCCTATTGGTGGAGGAGCAAGTTCTAGCAATGGGGGTCCTATCGCAGTGGCTTCAGAGGCAGCAGAACTACAAGGAGACAGAGAGGGGACCAGTCCCCAAGATGCTAATGATCAGCCGAAACGATCCGGTTCCAGGGAAAGAAAGAGGCGAGTACTGAAGTCTATCTTGTGGTATGGTAGAACCAATCTAGGAGAAAGGCAAATTGTTTAGTATTTACTCTTAAAATTCTCACTTATACAGTGCAAATATGTGCTTCAACAATTCTTATAACAAATCTCTTAACCCTTTGGTGCCGGCGCCTCCTGGCCAAGTAAGGTGATTGTGATGTTGGGACGTGGGGCGGGGTTTAGGGTCAGGGTTTAGGGTCAGGTGCCAGCCGTGATTGGCTGTCACAGCGGTCGCATGATCGGAAAGGTTGCGATCGCAAGTAGTGATTGGGGCATTTCCGTGAGGCGCCGGTAAATGTGAAGGGAGTGCGCTGGGTGTGTGCTCTAGGCACGTTTGTTTACTTTTGGTGCATGAATAGGCATCAAGGCCCAGCAGCTTAGAGTCTGCATATTTGCATACTGTCGGCGTCATCAGGTTAACAAATAAAACACAGTATCTTAACCACTTGACCTCCAGAGGCTTTACCCCCTTGCGTTACTTCAACTGACAATTGCATGGTCATGCAACGTTGTACATAAATTACATTTATGCCCTTTTTTTCCCACTGACAGAGCTTTCTTTCGGTAGTATTTGATCATCTCTGCGGTTTTTATTTTCTGCGCTATAAACAAAAAAGCTGACAATTTTGGGGAAAAAAATTCTATATATATTATTTTTTTACTTTTTGCTATAAAACATATCCAATAAAAAAAATTTAATTTCTTCATAAATTTAAGCCAAAATGTATTCTGCTACGTCTTAGCTAAAAAAAAATCCCAATACGTGTAAATTAATTGGTTTACGTGAAAGTTATAGCGTCTACAAATGGCGGTATATATACTGGAATTTATATTTTTATTTATACTAGTAATGGCACCGATCAGTGGCTTATAGCGGGACTGCAGCAGGCATTCTGACACTGGGTGGGAACTGACTAACTGCCACTGACATCCCCAGTGACACTAATACAATGATCAGTGCTAATAAAAAGCACTGACACTGTACTAATGACATTGAGCAGGAAGGGGTTAACATCTGGGGCGATCAGAGGGTTAACTGTGTGCTGTGTGTGTTTTACTAGATAGACGTGCTGTTTTGTTTCTCTCCGCTGTGCAGAAATACACACCAGCATGTCCATGCTGACAGCAGAAAGACTTGTGTTGTTTACACACAGGTCTCTCCCATCACCTTTGTCTGATGACTGCCGTGTGCCGGCTGGGACCAGGTGATTGACATTCTCTAGCCGCCAATAGTGGTGTGGGTAGGGTGCCCGCGTGCCACCTGCCCGGAAATGAAAATCACGTATATATATATATATATATGTGATTTTGTGCAGCCCTGTAGCAGTACTTCTGCTATAGGGCGGAGAGCAAGCGGTTAAAGCAGGGGTAGGCAACCTTTGAGAGGTGGAGATCTACCTGAACAACATGAAAGAGAACAAAGATCAACTGGGTTCAACGGCTTTTTTTTTTTTTTTTTTTAAGGATTTAGTTAGTAAGGCCTAACTAAATAGTAAAGATGACACAATGAAATCGTAACAGTTCTAATAAAACAAACGTCACTGTAAAAATATAAACTTGGCCTACCTCAAAAGTTCATGTCAGTGAGCAACATATTCGTTTACAATTTTGTCTTATTTAGAAAGAGTAATTGGCCACCCCCCACAAGGCAGTCCCTCCCTGCGCTGCTCTGCAATATGGGAGGAGCAGTCTGGGGGTGGGCAAAGCAGAATCTACCCTTCATCTGCCTGTGATCGACAGGTTACCGACCCCCGATTTAGATGCTGCTGTGCATCTATATGGGCACAATAGCATCTATATGAGCACAGCAGCATCTTTATGCTATTGTGGCCATATAGCTGCAGTTGTACCCATAAAGTGCTATTGTGCCCTATTGCCCAGTGTAAGACACTGAGCTTGCACGGCTGCTACCGTTCTGGATCTGGCAACTACCAGGGATAATGGGCGGAGTGCTTTTGGTATCACTCCACCTGACAGCGAACGACTGGTAGATCGTGGTCCACGGGTTGCTGACCTTGGTCTTAAAATGTCCGTGCTGAAAGTGCTTGTAAACCCTTACATACAGTGACGTGACTGGCCTCAGGTGATACACAGAGATGACACAAATTCTGCTGCATAAGTTGTACCTGTATATTTGCAGCCATCTCTCCTCTACATCCGTTCAAAGTGTTGAATTCACACAGCTTGCCGGAGAGTTCAGAAACAAAGGGGGTGGAGGGCAGAAATTACACTCCGCAGAGATCAGTGAGGGAAGTGAGGACACACCTTCCCTGCTCACAGGAACAGAGCTGAGGCTGTCAGTCTGCTGGAGGTCCGTCCCCTGTAACCACTTTTCTCTTGGTGTCAAAAAAACTTGTCAGAAGTGACACATATGAATAGCAAAGGAAGGAAGCAGCAGACAGAAATTACACTTCGTGCTCTTAATTGAGACAAGTACATACTATAGAGGGATATGCTTTATTTATATTTCATGTCTGAGGTTTACAACCACTTTAAGCCGCAGAGGTTCAGAGGTGGAGGATCACAGATGACACTCATGGATGGATTAATACATGTCTGGAGAAATTTTGCACTGCACTTGAGCACTTTTTGGAGATTACTTGAAAGTTTTTGCATGGACACTTTAAGATATTGGGAGGAATTTATTAGGGCTGCTATGTCACTTTTCTGGCATAATCCCTCTTGTTAATGTATTGTGCTAAATTCATGAAACATTTTGCGACACTTTTGGTTCTGACAGCGACTTGTACACCAATTCAGATAAATCTAAAATGTGCCACTTTACATTATATTGCATTAAATGCGCCACTTTTACATTGTGTCGCATTGAATGCACCAAATGTAAGGGCCCATTCACACCTCAGCATTTTGTAGCTTGAAGCTCTAGAACTCTGGCGGAGACAAAAATCAATTATTCTCTTTGGAGATGGATCATGTTACTTGAACCTGAATGCCTAAAGCTTAAGGAAACTTCTGGAGATTTTTTTGCAGCTTAAATCGGGGAGACTGGTGCGTTTAACTGATTTTTTTATTTAATAGAAATGCATGGAAACGCTTCATTCAAGCGTATTTTATGCATTTTAGATCATTTCTTCTGACGTTTTTGAGCGTTTTTCTGCTCAAATGCAATAAATATTAAATAATTAAAAAAATACATAAAATAACCATAAATAAAATAAAAATAAATAAATAAAATAACCCTAACCCCTAATATTAACTCCTAACCTAACAAATAAATTAATAATAAGTAAATGAATAATAAAACTAAAATTAATAAATAAAATCGTAACGATAACCTTTAACCACTAACCCTAACCCTTAAGTCCTTATATAAAAAAAAGTTAAGAAAACAAAAGCTGAAGAAAAAGTTGAAAAAGATAGCAACAATTGATGAAACAGATTATATTTTTCTCTATTGGCTAATGAAAAAAAACCCCAAAGATCAAAAAGGCTTTAAAAATGCTGTACAAAAAGGCTGAAAATTGTGCATACAAATGCCTGGAAAAATGCTCAAAAATGCCATGCTCAGGTGTGAATGCAGCCTAAGCTTATTAAGACCAACTCTCTTTTTGTGTACAAAGTGCAAAACTGGCTCAGATTTTGCTAAAGTGTCTCTTGTGCATTCTAAAAGTGGCACAGCGGGGCGCATGCGCGGCCAGCTCCCGTATGGACGTGTAGTGACAGATGCTCCGTCCAGCCGCCAGAGCGATCGCAGCTCACACAGACACCAGGGATTTTAAACCGCACAGTGACCTGCATAAGAGGTGCCCAAACATCACCAGCTATGCCCCGGAGGAGGAAAACCCCGGGACAGCAGGGGAAATTAACGCAATTCTTCCCTGCCGTCACAGCAGGGATCCAAGATGGTGCCGGCGGCAGCTCCATGAGGGAAAGCAGACAGGAGAAGGACAACTCAGTCCTGCAGAGAGATCCCAGGCTGCAGTATCCACTATACCCAGGGGACCCTGGTGAGTTGTCTCCCCCTCTGTCCCCCACCACAAGTAGCCCGGCCAAGTCTAGACCTTGATTAGACCCTGAACAACAACAGCCTACTTTTCAGGCCCTCAGCCATTCATCACCTCAGATCAACACAGACCTCCCAGCCATAGAAGCATTCCCTGCAGCAGACCAACCTTTAACCGAGATATGCATGAAAAATATGCTTTTATCGCTCAGACAGACCCTACATAACAATTTATCATCATCACTAATACAAATCACCACCGTGGTCGAACAACAAGAACACAGATTACAACATATTGAATCCAGAATGGGTGACATCATTACAGCACATAATGATTTGATTGACGCACATACAGATCACACGTCTGACATTGAACAAATCAATCTGAAACTAGCTGATCTAGAAGATCGATCAAGACGTAACAATATCAAGTTCAGGGGTATCTCTGAAAACGTCACTAATGAGGCATTACTATCCTATATACAACAATATATAAAACTCCTCATTCCATCTCTCTCCGACCTTGAGCTGGCTATAGACCGAGCCCACCGACTACCTAAACCCTCATTCCTGTCAGCATCCATCCCAAGAGATGTCCTGGCCTGGATTCACTTTTATCACCTAAAAGAAAAAATTATGTTGGCGTCCGGAAACACATCTGCACTCCCGCCATCACATGCAAATATCCGGTTATTCGCAGACCTCTCAAAGACCAAGCTACTTAACTGCAAAAAGATGATTACCATTACTAAAGCCTTAAGAAACCACGACATAGCATATCAGTGGGGATTCCCCACAAAACTAACCGTAAGACACCACGGTAGAGTTTTTACAATCAAATACCTCGAAGCAGGCCTAGACCTACTTAAAGATTGGAATATAATCCCTGTGGACGCACAACAATCCACACCTACTAATCTCCAGAATATGGAGGCTGAATAATCCTATTGCAACCCACCTCTGCTGCACTACCAATATACCACCTCAAAGTTGTTATCCCACATCATCATTCTCTGGCGATCGGCCATGTTCAGAAAGTTTTATGTTTACAAGATATGTTTGGCATGACCTCCTTTACGGTCAAATCCTGTTCAAACCCCCCACATCTAAAGTAGCAAGTGAAGCTACTCAGACCACCTGCATTTTATGCAAGTTTTTTTTTTTACCTCCTTCCACCTCCCTCCTCGGCACCACCAGTCGTCCAATATTGCTTCAATATTTACCTGACCTCGACGAACTTTCGTGAACTTCCCACCTTAAACCCAAGACCGAACCTAAACCGCTTTAACAATACTGACGGATTTTTCTCTCATACAGATATACTCGCACGACCTCGCATTTTCTCAAGATTCATCTCAAATATTCTGCTCAGCACTCAAAGACTCACACTATGATCAACGTCACATCTCTCAATGTTCGTGGCTTAAACTCTCCATTCAAAAGATCGATGCTCCAAAGAGAAACTAGAAAGACCCAAGCCGACATCCTTTTTGTACAAGAATCTCATTTCGCTACCAACAAGAACCCCAAACGTCACCTCAACCGTTTCACGCACATCTTCATGGCTACTAACCTCAAGAAAAAAAACGGTGTCACTACAGCTATAAAGGACTCTATCCAGTTCCGACTCATTTCAGAAACTACTGACCCTCAAGGTCGCTACCACATCCTAATCTGCCAACTAAATAACATTCTCTACACTTTAGCAATTGTCTAACAAAAACCAGATGAAATTCTACAACAAGCTATACAGCACCATCTCTTCTCTAAAACAAGGCAGACTCATTATTGGAGGAGATTTCAATATTATTGGCAATCCGCAGATAGACTCGTCCTTCAACAGAAGATTACCTAAACAAGCCTTCAACCAATTCCTACACAACCATGACCTCTATGACATCTGGAGATGCCAGCACAGCAACGAGAGACACTACACCTAATACTTTCCTTTCCACCTTTCATATTCCAGAATCGATTTTTTCCTCACAGCCAAATGGACACTGCAACACATAATATCGTCCAAAATTGGTACAATAACCTGGTCAGATCATGCTCCAATCAACATATCATTAGACGACAGTCAACGCTCAGCAATCCCGCCCATCTGGAGACTAAACTCTACAATTTTGAAGAACCCAGAACACAAGAAACATTTATTAGGAGCGCATAACTTATTTTTTGACACCAACTCTACTCCTGACATACCCATAACCACGCAATGGCTCACATACAAGGCTTACATGAGAGGTATCCTCATACAACTAAACTCCCGTATCAAGAAGAAACTGTCCCAACAAATTGACCAACTCCTAACCTCCATTAAACTGAATGAAGAAACTAACAAAAAAAACCCAAACCCCTCCACAGCCGCAACCCTGACCTCAGAGAGAAATAAATTACAAATAATTCTGTTACACAATTACGACCTTAACCTGCAGAGAACCAAATCCAAATTCTATGCACTTGGTAATAAAGCGAGCTCACTCCTATCGAAAACAATTAAGCAAAAACGGCTCAAATAAAAAATTGCCACAATCCAACACCCAACCACACAGGCACTGCTTACAAACCCACAAGACATTTCCAAC
Source organism: Staurois parvus (assembly GCF_062004578.1). Lineage (NCBI taxonomy): Eukaryota > Metazoa > Chordata > Amphibia > Anura > Ranidae > Staurois > Staurois parvus. Next base: position 305,966 of record NW_028319228.1, on the reverse strand, counting down.
GCCTTCGCGACGTATTACCAAAAATTATATAACATCAAAGACGACCCTAACACAAACCAACCCACAACTACAACCATTCAAAACTTCCTAGACACTACCAACTTACCTCGACTCACATCATCTCAGCTTACATCTTTCTGTACCAATTTCTCCCGCAGAGATAGAACAAAGCATAAAAACATTACCCCTGAGCAAATCTCCAGGGAATGACGGCTTCACAAACAAATTCTATAAAACATTCGCACCCAACCTCACATCACATTTATCTGACTTATTTAACCATGTTGCCTCTACAGGTACATTCCCTTCTGAAATGCTGCAATCAGAAATCACAACCATTCCTAAACCAAATAAAGATCCCCAACTGGTCCAAATTACAGACCGATTTCACTATTAAATACGGACATAAAACTATATGCCAAACTTATCGCCCAAAGATTGCTTCCCTACCTCTCCACACTAATCCACCCAGACCAAGTGGGATTTATCCCTGGTCGACAAGCACCAGACGCAACTAGAAGAATTATTTCCCTCTACAAACTTGAATCCACTAAACAACCCTCATTACTCTTGTCTCTAGATGCCGAAAAAGCATTTGAACGAATCCATTGGCTCTTTACGAAACTCACTCTCCAAAAATTTGGGATTACAGATTGGATGTTATCAGCAATACTCTCCCTCTACTCCAATCCTTCTGCCAAAGTCTTAAATAACAGTACACTCTCACAACCCTTCCAGATATCTAATAGCACCAGACAGGGCTGCCCACTATCTCCCATAATTTTTACCTTATTAATTGAACCCTTAGCATCCAAACTCAGAGGTGACCCAACATTCTCTGGTATCACTCACCTTAAAAGGGAACACAAAATTAGTCTCTTCACAGACGATATTATCCTAATGGTCACCAACCCTTACAAATCACTCCAAACGATACGCTCCCATCTCCACAACTATTCAGAAGTCTCCTACTATAAACTTAACGAACCAAAATCCTCCATTTTAAATCTATCCTAAGATCCAAAATATGGTGACCAAACACTTCCCTTTCGCATGGGTACACCATAGCATCCCTTATTTGGGAATGAAACTTACTACCACAACAAACCAATTATATGACGCCAATCACAAAATGCTACTTGAATCTATCCCACAGGAACTTAAACAACTACGTACATCTTCCCTTTCGACAATGGGTAAAATAGCAACCCTAAAAATGTGCATATTACCTAAAATACTTTACCTATTCCGTACTCTTCCCATTTCAGTTCCCGACTCCTTTTTCTCCAAACTCCAGGCGATACTAGCCAAATTCACGTGGAATTAAAAAAAACCTAGATGCACGACAAACTTACTAATACGACCTCCCTCTAGAGGAGGAGCAGGTCTCACACATTTAAAATCCTATTACAACGCCATGCTCCTAGACCGGGTGTCGGCAACCCGCGGCTCCAGAGCCGCATGCGGCTCTTTCTCATCTTTGCTGCGGCTCCGGAGCACACTGCCCACCAGGTGGTCGGCAAGCCGCAGATCGCGAGCCACATGCGGCTCTTCTGTGTGCCGGGCGCCCGCTCCCCTCCCTCCTCAAAAATCCGGCCCGCGGAGCGTGGAACATTGGCTGTCAGGATGTAGGTGGGGCAGCCAGGATGTAGGCGGGGCAGAGTGACGAACTCCTCTCTCAGTCCGCCTACATCCTGAAGACCAGAACGGCGCGGGAACACAGCGAGAGGAACGCGCGGAGCAAAGGTAAGTGAATTGAGACAATATGGGGGATGAATTACTATGTGGGGGATGAATTACTGTGTGGGGATGAATTACTATGTGGGGGATGAATTACTATGGGGGAAGAATTACTATATGGGGGATGAATTACTATGGGGGAAGAATTACTATATGGGGGATGAATTACTATATGGGGGAAGAATTACTATATGGGGGATGAATTACTATGGGGGAAGAATTACTATGGGGGATGAATTACTATATGGGGGATGAATTACTATGGGGGATGAATTACTATATGGGGGATGTATTACTATTTGGGGGATGTATTACTATGGGGGATGAATTACTATGGGGGATGAATTACTATAGGGGGGATGAATTACTATAGGGGGGATGAATTACTATAGGGGGGATGAATTACTATGGGGGAAGAATTACTATGGGGGATGAATTACTATAGGGGGGATGAATTACTATATGAGGGATGAATTACTATATGAGGGATGAATTACTATATGGGGGATGAATTACTATATGGGGGATGAATTACTATGGGGGATGAATTACTATAGGGGGGATGAATTACTATAGGGGGGATGAATTACTATAGGGGGGATGAATTACTATAGGGGGGATGAATTACTACGGGGGATGAATTACTATATGGGGGATGAATTACTATGGGGGATGAATTACTATATGAGGGATGAATTACTATATGGGGGATGAATTACTATGGGGGATGAATTACTATGGGGGATGAATTACTATGGGGGATGAATTACTATATGGGGGATGAATTACTATATGGGGGATGTATTTTCAGTTTTAAAAATGTTTCTCTCAAAATAAATTTCAATTGTGGTTTTGGCGAGATTTGGCTCAGTCGAAAAAAAAGGTTGCCCACCACTGACCTAAGGCTATGATTGTGATTATGACGATACACTGTGGCCCTGATTAACCCTTTGCTTACTGGGCCCTTAAACCCCCTTCATGACCAGAGCGTTTTTTGCAATATATGCAGTGTCGGATTTGTTTTAAATGTTGCAATGGTTTTGCGGCTCCCAGTCTTTTTTTCCCTCTCGGAAACGGGTCCAAGTGGCTCTTTATGTCTTAAAGGTTGCAGACCCCTGTCCTAGACCAACTCTTCTTCTGGTGGCATCCTACTAAAGATAAAACATGGACCAATATGGAAAATCTTCCACATCTACCGCATACACTCGACAAGTTATTGTTCCTATCTCAAAATACCAAAACCCAACTTCTACCCAAACATCCGTATATAAAAGCCACCTTACAGGCCTGGTTTGATCTCTTATCCTCCAACCACCCAGACAGTGAAACTAAAAAAATTCCTACACCTATTTCCACTCTGCACCTCCTCATTCCCTCTTTAAATCTGACACAATGGGAGAATCGAGGTATTTCTCATATTCGGGACTTATACACAAACCATAGACTAGACTCCTTCGCTACTCTCCAAAAGAAATTCCACCTCCCTGATAATGAAAATTTCACCTACATAAGAGTAGCCCACTCCTTACATACAATGGTCCTGTCTTTAGAACTAACAATCCCCACCACTGCGTACCTTTTCTTCCACAAAACGCATTATCCTAAGAAAGGAATCTCGACTTTCTATACGCTCATAACTAATGCTCAGTTTGCCATACATACCATTTCCCTAACTAACTGGGAAAAAATCCTTTTCCAACCAATATCTCCGCACATCTGGGCGAAAACTTTCAACATCACCTACAGAGCCTCTAAATGTAGCTCCCACTGGGAATCATACATGAAAATTTTACATCAGTGGCATCTAACACTCGTTAAACTCGCCCTTTACAACTCCCAACACTCACCTAAGTGCTGGAGACAATGCGGAGAAATGGGAACAATCCTCCATATACTCTGGACTTGTAAATCTCTCAAATCATATTGGAATAAAGTCTTCCAATTAATCTCCTCAATATCCGGAGTCGAAACAACCCCAAATCCAGCCCTAGCCCTCCTCCACATAGGAATAGACAAATTTCCTCCAGATTCACGTACCATCATAATCCATACATTAGCAGCAACTAAAATTAATATCACTAGATTATGGAAATCCACCAAAGCCCCCTCATTCTCAACCCTTATTTCTGATCTTAACCTCCAGTGTGGAAAAGAGAACGGCAATCCAAAACTTTTCATATCATAAATTCCAATTTCAATGGTCTCGGTGGCTTCAAGACCCTAACTGCTCCATTGAATGACAACTATAAAATCTTAATACCACATCATAAACAACGCACTTGACTGGTGCCTTCCCCCCCCCGCCCCCCCCCCCCCTTCCTAATGTTTATCACACTCCCAACCAACTATGGTTCACATTGATCCGAGCATACCTCACAAGTTTCTGCGACCATGCTCATATCGTCCCCAGCCATTTGGTTGGGATATGCTCTCTTTTTTATGTATATATTTGTACCACATGTTTCATCCTAATGTGAACAACGGTATTTTACAATGTACATTAGCATGTTTGTTGAAACCCTTTAAAAAAAAATATTTGAATATAAAAGTGGCACAGCATGAGCCAAATTCAAATACAAGTTTTAGACAGGTACATGAATTTGGCACATTTTTCACCACTTGCACCACCAAGGCAAAAATACTTTTACAAAATGTGCATGCGCCAGCCCTTATGAATTCCCGGGATTGTTTTTTAGTGGTTAAGAATTATTGAAGCACATATTAGCGTTGTATAAGTGGTCATATATATATTGTTTGAACACGTTTAATTGTGTGTTGGTATACAGCAGCTGACATACAGTATATGTAGTAAAGGTAGCACTGGTGAATTGTGGTAAAACTGTTAAAATTAGATGTTTGCCCAGAGTGGAACTTTAAGCAGGGATTTTAAATCACATTGCACATTCAATGCGGTAATATTCTAATGACGCTTCTAAAATGCTTCACAATCAATGCAAACAAAAACTGCTAAAAAAAAAATGACATTGTTATAGATTAAACCATCCCCAAAATATATAAAAGCATAAATTAACCCATGTGCTTGCAAGAAGCCTACATTATAAACATAATGGAAGAAACAGTATGCATATCAATGATTGCCCATGTTCAAGTAATATGAGCTGTAATAAAAACAAAAGGGAAACAGATCACTAATAATGCAAGCAAGTAAATTATGTTATCTTCCTGTAACATATGTTCACCCTCAGGAATGGCATTACAACAGACCTATAACTTGAATGGGAATCTGTGCATAATGTCTGCAGCCAAACTAAGGTTTTACCAACACAGTAATTAGTGTGGTAGTCAATGGCTGTACAAAGTGTTACACAAAATCTGAACAAAGCTTTCCAAACAAACCAATAATATGCACATCTCAAAGATTTGTTTTGGTTGGCCAGGTAGCACAAAGCTCAAAGGCAAGTAAGAAAGAAAAAAAAACAAACAAGGGATGCATGGCAAATTACCACAACCATGTTCACCCATTTCCACCTGAATATCCTTGCATTATTTGCACACAAAATGTAAAACGCAGGAAATAAAGACATGTTTCAATGTTCTAACAGAAAAATAGATTTCTACGATGTAGCCAAAAAGCATTTACCAATAAACAAACTGAAAAAAAAATGTAGTTGATAAAGCTTGTGCAAGGACTTGCTCAGAGGGGGGGAAAAAATCACTCACTATTCAATCACAAATGTAATTTTCCAAGGCTAGAAAAAAGCCTACTGATCTTTGGCTACTATAAAAACCTGTTTCCATGCTTTGCATATAGGTGTGTGTGTTTTTTGTTTGGTTTTTTTTGTTATTCTAAATGCAGATCATTGTTTTCACAGGCGCATAAACCTGCACTGTATGTATAGATAAGTAATAGAAAAAATATTTTGAAATCTGTGTTGTCAGTATTTTACGCACGTATGTGTACAGTTGCAAGAAAAAGTATGTGAACCCCTTGGGATTACGTGGAGTTTTGCATGAATTGGGCATAAAATGTGCTCTGAACGTCATCTAAGTCACAACAATAGAAGAACACAGTCTGCTGAACATAATACTACACAAACATTAGATGTTGCCATGGTTTAATTGCACATAACATGTAAACATTCACAGTGCAGGGAGGAAAAAGTATGTGAACCTTTGGACTTAATAACTGGTTGACCCTCCTTTGGCAGCAATAACCTCAACCAAACGTTTCCTGTAGTTGCAGATCAGACCTGCACAACGATCTG